>NC_133333.1:12671859-12800012 GCF_042186555.1 Aquarana catesbeiana | reverse complement strand
CTCTCTCTCTCATCTCTCCTTCTTCTCTCCTCTTCTCCTCTCCCTCCTCTCCGACCTTCTCCCTCTCCCCTCGCTCTCCTCTCTCTCTCTCTCTCTCCTCTCTCGTCTCTCTCCTTCTCTCTCTCCTCTCTCTCTCCTTCTCTCTCTCTCTCTCTCTCTCCTTCTCTCTTCTCTCTCTCCTCTCTCTCTCCTCTCTCTCTCTCTCTCTCTCTCTCTTCTCTCTCTCTCTCTCTCTCCTCTCTCTCTCTCTCTCTCTCTCTCTCTCTCCTCTCTCCTCTCTCTCTCTCTCTCTCTCTCTCTCTCTCTCTCTCTCTCTCTCTCTCTCCTCTCTCTCTCTCTCTCTCTCTCTCTCTCTCTCTTCTCTCTCTCTCTCTCTCTCTCTCTCCTCTCTCTCTCTCTCTCTCTCTCTCTCTCTCTCTCCTCTCTCTCTCTCTCTCTCTCTCTCTCTCTCTCTCTCTCTCTCTCTCTCCTCTCTCATCTCTCTCTCTCTCTCCTTCTCTCTCCTTCTCTCTTTCTCTCTCTCTCTCTCTCTCCTCTCTCTCTCTCTCTCTCTCTCTCTCTCTCTCTCTCTCCTCTCTCTAACTTTCATTCTCTATATTATTCTCCTCTAATTTAAGTAATTGCTACCTGCAGTGATCACATACAGGGAAGAATGCTCAGACTCAGCACCGGAATAATTCTACTCTTCCTGGGTGAGTGAAAACCAAAATCATTTACATCATTGACACTTCTTTTGCTAAACATGGGTTTTATCATTTCAGACCTACATGTGTTCAGCACACAGCGATGATTAACTTAAAGTGACACTAAACTTTGTTTTAAAAAGAAAAAAAATATTTTCCAGTTCGTACTCTCAACTCAGAAAAGTCCCTTGTATTGCCCTCAGCCTCCTCCAAATTTTCTGATTCCTTTTTTGTTTGGCTACTATGATCTGACTTCCTGTTAGAAGGTGGGTAAGTTCATCCTCCATGATCCCACTGTATGTAGGAATGTAACCTCCCTGCCTTGATCCCACTGTATGTAGGAATGTAGCCACCCTGCCTTGGTACCAAGGTAAGTAGGAATGTAGCCACCCTGCCTTGGTCCCACTGTATGTAGGAACGTAGCCACCCTGCCTTGGCCCCACTGTATGTAGGAACGTAACCACCCTGCCATGTCCCCACTGTATGTAGGAACGTAACCACCCTGCCATGGTCCCACTGTATTTAGGAACCCAGATAGCAAGAAATTGTGCTGCAAGTTTGAAAATGGCTTGCTAAGCTATTTCTAGACCTGCCGGGCTTCACAAGTTTGCATAATTGCAGCAAGTCCACATTGCATGACTCCAGATCAACTTTGCAAACTTTCTGCAAGTCTGCTGCAAGTTCTGGTTCAGTTATGTTGTGCAATATAGTCATCCCACCACTGGGGGTCACTGTGGGTTTGCAGAACTCTTGCTGTATACTCGTCGCTGCAACTTTGCTCTCACGAGAAACTTGCCACACAAATGTGCTACAAATCGGAAAAGTGTCATCTAGAACATGTGCTTCAAGTGCTCTGCAAGTGTACAACCTGCCAGTGAAAATATGCAGCAAGTTAACCTACTTACAATTGGTGGGCTTAGAAGCTGCATATGATGGACACAGAGGCTGCATATGATGGGAACAGTGAGGCTGCACGTGATGTTTTTTTTTTTTCATTTTTTTTTCAGAATCTTTCAGTTTGTTTCCGCCCCCCCCAAAAATTTGGCGCACCAGCCGCCACTGGTAGCCACCCTGCCTTAGTCCCACTGTATGTAGGAACAGAGCCACTCTCTCTTTCCCACTCCAAAGATAGCCTATGGACTAAGGGATTCGTAGTGTGCATAGAGAAGTGCTCATGACCCCAACTAAAGTGCTCTGCTCATTTCAAGCAAAGGGGAGTGAGGGAGGGGGGGGGGGGCAGTGATTCCGGAGCTCACAGGGGAAATTACAAAGAGGCAGAAAAACACAGAAAAAATGATGAGAAATAGATTACAGAGCCATTAAGTAATAGATGTGTATGGATTATTTTTTGGAGAATAAAGATATCCTATAGTGTGCCTTTAAAATGTACGTTACCTGTAGACATGTATGTGATATTATATAATAATATATAATAATGAATACATTTTTCTCCCAGCAGTGTTGGGCTCTGTTGATGCCGGAGAGGCACAAGAAGGTGAGCGTTTTGCTTTGAATAAAAAATTGGTGTTTTCATATAGTGTGAGTTCCAACTAAGATAACATACTTTGCCCTTTCTTATGTTAAACTGCTTTTATATATATATATCTTTTTAGAAACCTTTAATATACAATTTTTGCTTGTTTATTCTTTTTTTTTTTATAAAACACTATATCATTCTGGCTCATGTTGATGGATTTGGTTTTCCTGCGTTAAAATGCACACCAAGCGCAAATCAGCAAAATCCTGCTTTTGGGGACAATAGTGAGACTTTAAAGTGGCTGTGAAGTGAGTGGCCTCAGGTGATACACGGAGATTAAACATATCCTCCTGTATAAGTTGTGCCTGTTTATCTGCAGACTTCTTTTCTCTACAGCTGTTCAAAATCAAGAATTCACAAAGCTTGTCTGAGCTTCCAGAAAACAGGGACAAAAAAAACTAAATTACACACTGCAGAGCTCAGTATGGAGAGCTCTGAGAGCTGATTGGAGGGAAAGGGCATGCCCCTCTTTCACACAGCACACAGTTGCAGAGCAAAGGCTCTCAATCAGAGGCCGTGTGCTGGAGATCCCTCCCCTTTCACCATTTTTCTCCTGGTGGCAGAGGCTGTCATCAGCAGAGAAATGAGGCAGCAGGAACAGAGCAGAGGCTGTCAATCCCTCCGTTGTCACCATTTTTCTCTTGGTGTCAGAAAAAATTGTCAGAAATGAGGCAGTGGACAGAAATTACACTTAGTGCTTGGGATTGAGACAGGTACGCACCGTAGAGAGATATGCTTTTTTTCATATTTCATGTCTGAGGTTTACAACCACAGGTACCACACAAAAACAAATATATATATATATATATATATATATATATATATATATATATATATATAAAACCATATATATACATATATATATAAATTATTATTGATATCCACATGTAATAAAAAAAGAAAATCAGTTTAAAAGGTTCATTGTGGTCAATCGATCAATCTAAACTGTCCCAAAACACCGCTCGTGATGTTTTGCTTTGCACCATTGTCCCAAAAGGTATTTGGGTTCACCAACTTTTCCTACTGAATACTGAATCATTATAAACCATGGATATGAATATGTAGCATGTACCCGGACAATGGTGGAATGGCACCCATTTTCAACACGTTTCACAGACAGTTTGGAAGATGAGCCATAGGATGCAACGCGTAGGGCGGAGCATTGTGCTGATCTTGTCACGCCCACTCAGATGAGCGGTGGCTGTTTGTGAGTATTTACTGAGTATTTGCTGATCAGCATGCTCATAGTCCTTTTACATTGCCTACAGCCCTAAAACTGACAGCCCATCCAGGGGTACGGGCACAGAGCTGTAGGTAGTGTCTGCAGGAGGCTACATTGCATCTTCAATCCATCGATCACAGGAGCAATGCTCTGCAGGCTCCTGTGAAAAAATAACCCATGTACATTGTTTTCCTACAAAAATACACTTTGTTGTCAAAAGTATTGGGACGCCTGCCTTTACAGGCACATGAACTTTAATGGCATCCCAGTCTTAGTCCGCAGGGTTCAATATTGAGTTGGCCCACCCTTTGCAGCTATAACAGCTTCAACTCTTCTGGGAAGACCGTCCACAAGGTTTAGGAGTGTGTCTGTGGGAATGTTTGACCATTCTTCCAGAAGTGCATTTGCGAGGTCAGGCACTGAGGTTGGACGAGAAGGCCTGGCTTGCAGTCTCTGCTCTAATTCATCCCAAAGGTGTTCTATCGGGTTGAGGTTGAGTGTATTTTTTTTTTTGCAAAGGTGAACCTAGCCTTTAACTACACTCCATATTCAAGGAAATTTAGAACATGTACAAAATGTATTTCATTTATTTGGACGATAAATAAAACTGATCAAATCATTTTTGTTGTCACAGAGAAGAAGTGCCGGTTCGCCAACAAGGTTTGGAATGACTGCGGAAGCGCCTGCCCCATGAACTGTGAACGCCTCCAAAATGACCCTGGAGTGTGCACAATGAACTGCGTGCCAGGCTGTTACTGTCGCAGCCCCTATATCTTCAGATCAGGCACCTCCGGCCCCTGCATCCAACCAAACCAGTGCCCCAAAAAGAATTCTCGGCCTAGAAAGGGCAGATCATGAACACACACACATGATGGAAAAAAAAATGCTTTGTGATTACAAAGCTAGCTAAAGGCAAATAGGCTGTTCACTTTGCAAGGGAATTTGCACTTTGCAAAGGAAATGGCAAATGGCAAATACTACCCAATCACGTGCATGGAAAATGCAAAAAAAAAATACAAAAACAGTATTTTTGCTTGCATTGAATGATGGAAATGAGATACATTTCAGTACATTCATCAAGAAAAAAAAAATCCCCTGCAAAGTGCAACTTCCCTTGCAAACAACCTATTTGCCTTTAGTAAATAAACCCCCGTGATAAATATAAAACTTTATCCAATTCTTGTGACCCCACAAATTTATTACATTTTTTACACCTAACTAAAACGTCTAAAAAAATATATTACTCAGCCTCCTGTGATTATTTTGTATTTTAGTTTCTCATAAGTTTGCATCAGTGAGATCATGAAAATGTACAGTCGGTGACCGCGATATTGTGTCAATCTCGCCGCTGTTATCGGCCGGTCAGGAAAGGGGGTAGGGACGAGCGAGCGCCCCCCCTCCTGAACCGTACCAGGCCGCATGCCCTTAACATGGGAGGTGGGCGCTTTGGGGCAGGGGGGCGCCCTGTGGCCCCCCCACCCCAAAGCACCTTGTCCCCATGTTGATGAGGACAATGCCATCTTCCTGACAACCCTGGCCCTTGGTTGTTGGGGTCTGTGGGCGCAGGGCTTAACGGAATCAAGAGCCCCCTTTAATAAGGGGCCCCAGATCCCGGCCCCCCAACCTATGTGAATGAGTATGGGGTACATCGTACCCATACCCATTCACCTGGGGGGAAAAAGTGTCAATAAAAAAACACACTTGACAGGTTTTTAAAGTAATTTATTAGTCAACTCTGGCAGTCTTCTTCCGACTTTGGGGGTCTTCTTCCAACTTCTCCGCTCTCTCTGGCCTCTTCTCCCGGTGTCCGGTTCTTCTCCCGCTCTCCGGCCTCTTCTCCCGCTCTCTGGTCTCTTCTCCGCTCTCCGGTTCTTCTGCCGGGCTCCTCCGCTAGCTTCTGCTCTTTTGCCACTCTTTTGCTAGCGGTGGCCCGGTCCTCTCCGTCGTCTTGTTCCTTCTCCTCTTCTTCTGATGTTGACACAACGCTCTCTCCGCTGTAATGCTGTGTACGAAGTGTGCAACGACTTATATAGACATGGGGCGTGGTCACCGGGTGACATCACCCAGTGACCACACCCCATGCCTATATAAGTCATCGCACACCTCACACGCAGCATTACAGCGGGAGAGAACGTCAACATTGGAAGAAGGGAAGAGGGAACAAGATGACGGGCCAACGCTAGCAAGAGAGCAGCAAAAGAGCAGAAGATAGAGGAGGAGCCCGGAGAGCGGAGAAGAGGCTGGAGAGCTGGAGAAGAACCGGACACCGGGAGAAGAGGCCGGAGAGAGCAGAGAAGTCGGAAGAAGATCCCTGAAATCGGAAGAAGACCGCCGGAGCTGACTAATAAATTACTTTAAAAACCTGTGTGTGTTTTTTTTAATTGACACTTTTTCCCCAGGTGAATAGGTAGGGGTACGATGTACCCCATACTCATTCACATAGGCTGGGGGGCCAGGATCAGGGGGCCCCCATTATTAAAGGGGGCTCCCGGACTCCGATAAGCCCTCCACCCGCAGACTCCGACAACCAACGGCCAGGGTTGTCGGGAAGAGGCCCTTGTCCTCATCAACATGGGGACAAGGTGTTTTGGGGTGGGGGGCCGCAGGGCACCCCCCGCCCCAAAACACCCACCCACCCATGTTGAGGGCATGTGGCCTGGTATGGTTCAGGAGGGGGGCACTCGCTCGTCCCCACCCCCTTTTCTGACCTGCCAGACTGTGTGCTCGGATAAGAGTCTGGTATGGATTTTGGGGGGACCCCCATGCCGTTTTTTCCGGCATAGCGGGTTCCCCTTAAAATCCATACCAGACCTAAGGGCCTGGAATGCCCCTGGAGGGGAACCCATGCCGGTTTTTAATTTATTTTTCCACCACATCCCATGGGTGCTTGATTGGATTGAGATCTGGAGAATTGGAAGGCAAAGTCAACACCTCCAACTTGTTGTCGTGTTCCTCAAATCATTCTTGAATTCATCAGACCAGGCCACCTCCTTCCATTGCTCTGCGGTCCAGAACTGATGCTCACATGCCTATTGTAGGTAATTTTGGCTGTAGACACGTTTCAGCATGGGCACCCTGACCGGTCTGCAGCTACACAGCCCCATACACAGTGGTCTGACACCTTTCTACCAAAATCAGCATTAACTTGACCAGCAATTTGATCTACAGTAGCTCTTCTATTGGATTAGACTACACAGGCTAAACCTTTCTTCCCCAAGTGCATCAATGAGCCTCGGTCACTCACGAACCTGTCACTGATTCACTAGTTTTCCTTCGTTGGACCACCTTTGGTCAGTCCTGACTAGTAATGGGCTCGATCTCTGCAGCTGCGGACGAGGAAATGTCTCACTGCCTGTGATTAGCGCTTTGCAGTGTCGGCTTCCTGGCGAAATCGGGCATGAGGGGTTTCAAACCTACCCAAGCTCATCACTAGTCCTGACCACCGCCGACCAGGATCATCTCATAAGAGCTGCAGTTTTGGAGTTGCTCTGACTGTAGTAGAATTTCATATTAGCCAATATATTTTATGTTATTCATATTAATTTGCATTCGTTTAATTGATAATATAATTATTTTTTCATATTATTATTATTATTATTACTATTATATAGTAGTGGTCTTATCAATAGTAAAGCAATAGTTATTCATTTTTATTAATGTATACTATACTATTCCATAAATACAGAGAATGTCTTTATTTTTCAATGTTGAACTTTAGATGACCTCTCTGCTTCATGCTGATATTTTTTATAAGAGAGTCACAAGTTTACTGGGTGAAAGTGTACTAGGATAGTTCATTTTTAGTTTTTAAGTTCACTAATTAGAAGAGAAACACTTTGACAGGAGTTGAACTACAGCCTGATAAGATAATATTCCTTAAAGATAATAAATAATCATTGACAAGAATAAGTGATAAAAACATCCTATACTGATGTTTTAAAATAATTATGTGGAATATGGGAAAGTTATGTACTTTAATTTAGGTTGCCAGGGTCAAAAAGGTCTGCTTGTGCCCTCATTAAAACTGTTAAAATACATGGAATAAGAAGAACACTGATGTGTATGTATGTATGTAGGTATTGATATTTAGACAATATTGAATAAAGTAGTTAGCTTTGTGTATGTATGTGTATATGCATGTATATATATGGTGTAAATAATACAGTACTTTTTTGTGAAACCAATATATGAATACAAACACATAGGATTGTATAGTGAAAAACAATAAAACATATAACACATAAGGTGGGGTTATTATAAGTTCATTTTCCCAAAGTCGTAAATCTGTTATCCTTGCGTTAGTAAAGTCTTATCAGGACAAGGAGGGTTTGATTTAACATGACTGGGTGCCATGCTGTCTCTACACAAGTATTGCAATGGATAAAACCATAGACAAAACCAGTTATAAATAATTTTAATAAACATATAGGAATTCTGGGAATGAATAAGTTTGTCTGGTCGTATGACAGGTGTCAGATTTATGGTAAGTTACATTGACGTAGATCTTAGCAACAGATCATGTTGTACGTACCGGTAATATGCTTGCATTATAAGAAACTGCATAAATTAGACCTGCATCTTTTAATACTTTGAACATAAACCTGTATGTTCCCAGCTGTTGTTAAAAAACCTGCATCACTGAGGTCCCGCCTGGTTCGATACGTTATTATTCTACTTCATGTCCCAGTCGTCTAGCCATTACAATTTGGTCCTTATCAATGTCATTCAAATCCTTACTCTTGCCCATTTTTTCTGCTTTCAACACCTCAACTCAACTTCTGGTACAACATTTTCACTTGCTGCTTACTATACCCCACCGACTTTCAGGTGCTGTTGTAATGAGGTAATCAATGTTATAAACTTTATCTGTCAGTGGTCATAAACTTATACTATATATATATAGATATATAGATCTATATATCTATATATATGTATATAAAACATATATGTCTGTCACATATTTTGCAATCCTGTAAATGAACAGAGGGTTATATGTATTGCAATAGCAATAAAGATTACACATCATGGATACTCATTAAATATACTGTAAAAGGTCAACTACGCAATAAACTTTGCAGATTGGATGATGAATAAGGAAATCCACAATAGGTGTGAAGCTTTGGCAAAGAGAACAATTGTTTGCCAGGCTGATTGTGAAATTCTTTAATTGTACCTTTGAGCTATAGGGCTTGATTTACTAAATGCACATAAGCTGCTTACTTTGCAAGGGAATTTCCCTTATAGCTTAGTGAATGTGATGAACATTCCCTTCGTGGACAATACCCAATCGCATGTTGGAAAAAGAAAAAAAGTATTTTTACTTGCACATGATTAAAAGATGGATATTAGCTAAACTTCTTCTGATTCACTAAGCAACGGGAAAACCTCCTGTATGAACAGCCTGTTTGCCTTTAGTAAATCAACACCCTATTCTCACGTAATATCTACACAATCAGGTAAAACATAAGGGCTGGTGTTCCATTTCGATCACTGTAACTAGTTGAAGAGTTTGGGAGCACTACACATGCACAAAAAAAAGGTCATCATTGTACACAGCACATCCATGCTCTCTGCCTGTTTGACAGGATCTCCCTTCCAAGTAAACAGCAATTGACAGCTTTTATTAATCAAAGCTGGCATTGTTTTGTACACAGAGAAAGTCGGCATTTTAAGATGTAAAAAAAAAAGTAGTCTGACAGTGTTTATAAATAACACTTGCTCAAACACTATAGAAAGATACAATGTAACATACTGTTACTTTGTATCATTCTGTTTGTTCAACTGCAGATCAAAGGGATAAACCTTAAAGTTATTGTAAAGGATCGTTTTTTTTAAAAATAACAAACATGTCATACTTACCACCACTATGCAGTTCATTTTGCACAGAGTGGCCCCTGAACATCCTCTTCTGGGGTCCCCCGTCGGCTCTCGTGGCTTTTCCCCGCATCAGATAACCGCCTAGGAGAAGCGCTCTCCCCGAGGGGGTTATCTTGCGGGTGCTCTCCCGAGTCCAGCATTTGCATCCACAGACACGAATGCCGGACCGGGCCCCGCCCCCCCGGTGCCCGCATCATTGGATTTGATTGACAGCAGTGGGAGCCAATGGCTGTGCTGCTATCAATCTATCCAATCAAGAGCCGGGACCCCGTGGAGAGAGGGACAATGTGTCACCGCCGAGTGAATTCCAGGGCTCAGGTAAGTAAGATGGGGGCTGGGGGGGGCGGTGACTGCCAGGTTTTTTTCACCTTAATGCATAGGGGGCAGCTGCAGCACAGGAGGTTTTTCACCTTAATGCATAGAATGCATTAAGATGAAAACCTCGAGAGTTACAACCCCTTTAATGCTAAATTCACACCTACGTGTTTCCTAATCGTGAAACTAAATACACAAAAATGTGTGTTTTGCAAATGCTCTGCAAACACAGGTTGCGCTTGTAGCGCCATTAATTGTTAATGGCACCCCAAGAGTAAGTAGTAGACGTGTATTTTGATGCCCATTTGTTGCTTGACAAACCATGCTAGAAGCGTGAAAAAACGGCCACCGACAAAACGTCTGATGCTCCACTACCGAAAAGGGTTCTGGAGCTTCTTTGGGGTATATAACATGCATAGGGTAGCCCGTTTAAGGGAATGTGCAGCCCTAGGTGCGACGTGCATTAATGCATGAAAAACACGCAGAAAACTCAAGCAGGAACGCATGTTCACACTTAAAAAATATATAAAACAGCACTAGCAGCCTATATCAAGCAATATACATCCTAAATAAAATAAGTGCCTATTGTATCAATGTTAAGAGAAAACAAAAAAAATTAAAATCTGAAAGTGCTCAGGTGCTTCAGTGAAAAGTGCAACGGTGATCCAAAACTTTTGAATCGGTGAAGTGGCTCCCCCTTTGGTATTCCCACTCACCAAAATTATTGGATCCTCAGCTTTGCGGTCTGGGATCAAAAAGGCATTGATCAAATGATCTGGGGATATGGTTCCTCAGTAAAATCTTGGAGGGAGACGTATTAAGACAGGAAGGATATACCACACTCCATAGATGGGGAAACAGAGAGAGAACTCATAGTCAAATAACATTTGGCATCAATTATCAAGCGCATTCAATGCGCAACTTACAGGATTTTTGGCAAAAACAGGCATCAGTAAGAAAATCTTCCGAGTTCACCGCTGAATAGCGTGCATTCCACGGAGACGGAAATTTGCGTCAATGGTTTAACACGAACCGGAAGTAGGTCGACGCGTTTTGCCCCTCCTCCAGGGCATCATCAAGGACATGTTCACACTTGGCTTAGGTGTGAATGGGACCTAATAGAAATATCTTGCTTGTTGTATCTATAATTGATGGGGGCTCTCTCAAAACAGTTACCTGTAAAAATACCAGCCTTATTTTTAAAGATATATGAACTAGTATAATTTCACCAAATACAACTGAAAAAAACAAAAACAATGCTTAAATAAAATAAAAATAAGCATGAAAATATTTAAAAACTATAGACCGGCATACATGCCCAAAATTAACAAGCACCAATTACTGGTTGCACCCTCTTTAATTACCAAGTCCTTCAGTTTCATTGTGAGCTAACAATACTAAATAATAATACATATCCCCATATGTACATCCTGTTCCTTCCTTTTACCTGGGTCATTTCCTTATTGGTGTCACGGAACAGGACTTAAGGAATGTGAATTGCCGACCAAAGCAATGGGCAACTTTTGGGAAGCATGTAACAAAAATTTGCATACAATTAGTGGAGCAATATGGTGATTCAGCAATGACCGTATATAAATAAGGATACAAAAACTCTATCAAGTTGATCACCAGAGATAGCTTTGGAACTGACGTTGACGGGCCAAGTCACACAGGTAAGTTCTCTCACCACAAACACAAGACAATCTTTAGGTACACCAATAGTATAAGTTGAGGATGGGATAATTTGGTTGATTGTAGGCTGGTCAGTAAATTGAGCTGGGAATTTTCTCGGTTTTATATGACATGCATCGCCCTTCCATGTGCTCCTTGCTGCAAAGGCCAGTTATAGGTTGGGGGAGTTGCCATTTGTTTCTACTGTTGGAATACTGGTGAAGGGGTGCACTAGACACCTTTTCTGCCATTGTGCTATATGCTGGATGTCCAATGCACCCCTGTACCTTTAAGGAGGGGTGAGCTCCCTCCAGGCTCATGTGCTTCTACTATGGAGGCTCTCAAAATTTAAAGAGTTAGAACTGCACATTATACTGCGGTGCTGTGAAGTTGTCTCACCTCTTCCCTTCATGATTATTAAAAACCTAGATTTTCCCAACCCTTTCTGGTCTTGGTGACAACGGTCTTTTCTGTCTTGGTCATAATGGTTTTCAGGGGCTAATAGAGAGGACAAATCTCCCCAGTGAGAACACAGACAGCCGTAAAACCAAGAAGTGGTGGTAGAAGACATGGAAAATGCAGATGGAGTCATTAGTTGAGCCCAGTCGGTCCATGTTCGGCATCTCATCACAAAGACGGGGGAGAGGACATTCACCTGAGTTGAGAATCGAATTGTAATACGTCAAAGAGGGCTCCTATTGAAAAATCCTTGGAGTTCAAGGACTCAACTGGTTACAACAAGCAGAGAAAAAGACATCCAACACATTTCAGGAGCCCATTAGGGATGGGTGCAATGCCAGAATAGTAAATGGACTCAAGTGTACTCCTGCAGACAGAGTATATGTTGAACAACAGCCAGTGCTGGTGTTCATGCTAGAAGTGGGAAGGAGTGCCTTCGAGTCCATTTAACATTGTACCATTTCCCCCAGACTTGATAAAGGGGGATTATGTGGTCCTGGAACACGTTGGCTGTCTTTTTCCCTAATTATTGAAGTCAGTTGATCAATAAAGACTTTGAACTCCTAAGGATTTTTTTCGCTTGGCGCTCTCTTCGACCTATTACACTAGCCAAAAAATTAAAAAATAACAAAGACTGGGGTTTTAACGCCTCCACACGCCATCCAAAACTAAAGAAAAGTGTTGCTTTTACATACTTTTTAATGAAATAGTCTCTCGAATTACACAGTAGTCAGAAGAGCAAGCAGAGAACTCATTATACTAAGTTTATAATGCATTGTTCACTCCCAGTATTGGTCAATGAGTTGACTTTTATCGCTTCTCTTTAATTCTAGCATCTAATACGAAATGGGGATTTACCAAGTTGCACTGCCTTTGATGGCTCTAGGTACGTGGGATTTACTTTTCCAATGAATGGTTTACATTTTTAAAGTTGAAATCCAGGAAAAAACAAATGCAGTTCTGTAATCATCGATTTTTAATTGTTTTTAATGTAAAACAAGGTGTGCTTGTTTTTTTAATGTTATACTGCTTACTATGGCACTTACAATATTTAAGTATCTGGATATCTGTTATCATCCTCTTTCAGTTCCTGTACAGCAGAGCTCAGACAGGGACATGGAATGGTGGCACAAGGAGCCAATCGGTCGTGCTTCACTGCTAACAACGGACATGCTGATAAGAGGAGAGAGCAGAGTGACAGAGAGCTGAGCTCATCAATCTGCTGCTTCCCACTGTCCGGATCTGTAAAATTTAAAATTTAAATTTAAACAGCAAAGTAACAGCTGTAAACATTTCATGCAACATTCCTTTCTTGGGGTTAACCCTTCCTATTCACCACAGTCAGAGTTTTTTTTTTTACATCTCTAACAAATGAAACTTCATCATATATCAGATGAATGATAACATATATACAGGGGATGCCAAATATCACAAACAGATCAGGCTTCCCTGCTTGTTTTGTGCTTCTCTGAGCTCCTGTCAATCGCCCTTGCACATTGACATGACAACACAGACAAGAGGAGATTTATTAAAACTGGAGAGTGCAAAATCTGGGGCAGCTGTGCATGGGAGCCAATCAGCCAGTGGCGGCCCATCTATAACGGGGTGCAGGGGTGCCGCCCCCCCAATCCATGCACCCGGCCTCTAATCTACATGCAGAGCGCCAGACACATGCCAGTTTTTTGTTTTTTGTTTTTTTTTTTTAGAAGCACATGATTAGAGCCTAAGGCTTTAATTGGCTTAAAAATTAATATTCGCTATTGTCTTCCTGATTCTTCTCCTGGCCAATCAGGAAGTGGGTCCTGAGAGCCGTTACCCGATTGGCCTAGAGTAGAACCGATCCTATTGGCCGCCGAGGAGGAGGAAGGAGGAGACGCAGGGGAAGCTGCTGAAGCCGAGGAGGAGGAGACGTAAGGTTAAGCCGCCGCCCGACACCCGAAGGAAGCGCTGCCCGCGACCTGGATGGGGTAAGTGCGGGACGGGTGACTGACCGACCTAGGGGGGTGCCTGTGACCCACCCAAAGGACCGGGGGCAGCAAACAATACACCTGCCAATACCCCTCCCCCCCAAAAAAAAAAAAATTATACCACCAGCCATCAGCTTCCAGGTTTTATTGTCAAAGCTTAATTGAACAAGCTGAAGTTAGAAACTGATTGGCTACCATGCACGGCTACATCAGATTTTGCACTCTCTAGTTTTAGCAAATCTCCCCCAGTGGGACATGCTTGTATGCTTGTATTGACAATGAAAAATAATTCATACCGTATATACTTGAGTATAGGCTGAACCGAATATAAGCCGAGTCACCTAATTTTACCACAAAAAAACTGGGAAAACGTATTGACTCGAGTATAAGCCTAGGGTGGGAAAATGCAGCAGCTACTGGGTAAACAATGGCCATCTGCATATAAAAGCTGAATTTTAACTACTGGTCAATCTGGGCTAATGACACAAAGTCAAAATAGCGGCGCTAAATGTTTGTGCACAAGGAGTATTAAATCCCCTAAAGTGACATGTGACTCACAATTTACAAATGAGAATATATCTGACATGCGCTAAAATATAATAAATGCTAAAGCACTAAATTGACAAATAGCACTAAACACCCTGTGACAAGTGAAGTGATATGCTGTAGCTAGTGAAGCTAAAAAAAAAAAAAAAAAAAAAAATTTCCAAAATATAAAAAATAAAGTCCATAAAATATTGAAGAGGATCTATAGTCGATGTGAAGATCTCTTAATCCATTCACCACACTAATGTGTCTGTGATTCCACTCCCCTAAAGAAACGCACTCACTGAATTCCAATGCCTACATTCTCATGTTCGGCTAAAGCACATTTAAACCACATGGATAGGGTTTTAGAGCAAGCATCCGAACTCCAGCCGTGCGTCCCATATCATCTCCACATGTGAATAAAAAAGTGTACCAATAGTGTAATACCGTAAACAAAGCTTTAACCACTTAAGGACCGCCTAACGCCGATTTACGTCGGCAAGGCGGCACGGGCAGGCAAAATCACGTACATGTACGTGATTTGCCTCTCGCGGGTGGGGGGTCCGATCGGACCCCCCCCCGGTGCCCGAAGCGGTCCCGTTCTGTTCCCCGGCGATCCGAGATGAGGGGGAGGCCATCCGTTCGTGGCCCCCCCCTCGCGATCGCCGCCGGCCAATGGGAACACTCCTTTGCTGCTGTATGCTAAACAGCAGCAAAGGAAATGATGTCATCTCCCCTCGGCTCGGTATTTTCCGTTCCAGCGCCGAGGGGAGAAGACATCAATGTGAGTGCACAACACACACACACACAGTAGAACATGCCAGGCATACAAAACACCCCGATCCCCCCCCCGATCGCCCCCCGATCCCCCCCCAATCACCCCCCCCCCCCTGTCACAAACTGACACCAGCAGGTTTTTTTTTTTTTTTTTTTTTTTTTTTTCTGATTACTGCTAGGTGTCAGTTTGTGACAGTTACAGTGTTGGGACAGTGAGTATCACCCCCCTTTAGGTCTAGGGTACCCCCCTAACACCCCCTAATAAAGTTTTAACCCCTTGATCACCCCCTGTCACCAGTGTTGCTAAGCGATCATTTTTCTGATCGCTGTATTAGTGTCGCTGGTGACGCTAGTTAGTGAGGTAAATATTTAGGTTCGCCGTCAGCGTTTTATAGTGACAGGGACCCCCATATACTACCTAATAAATGTTTTAACCCCTTGATTGCCCCCTAGTTAACCCTTTCACCACTGATCACCGTATAACCGTTACGGGTGACGCTGGTTAGTTCGTTTATTTTTTATAGTGTCAGGGCACCCGCCGTTTATTACCTAATAAAGGTTTAGCCCCCTGATCGCCCGGCGGTGATATGCGTCGCCCCAGGCAGCGTCAGATTAGCGCCAGTACCGCTAACACCCACGCACGCAGCATGCGCCTCCCTTAGTGGTATAGTATCTGATCGGATCAATATCTGATCTGATCAGATCTATACTAGCGTCCCCAGCAGTTTAGGGTTCCCAAAAACACAGTGTTAGCGGGATCAGCCCAGATACCCGCTAGCACCTGCGTTTTGCCCCTCCGCCCAGCCCACCCAAGTGCAGTATCGATCGATCACTGTCACTTACAAAACACTAAACGCATAACTGCAGCGTTCACAGAGTCAGGCCTGATCCCTGCGATCGCTAACAGTTTTTTTGGTAGCATTTTGGTGAACTGGCAAGCAAGCACCAGGCAGCGTCAGGTTAGCGCCAGTACCGCTAACACCCACGCACGCACCGTACACCTCCCTTAGTGGTATAGTATCTGATCGGATCAATATCTGATCCGATCAGATCTATACTAGCGTCCCCAGCAGTTTAGGGTTCCCAAAAACGCAGTGTTAGCGGGATCAGCCCAGATACCTGCTAGCACCTGCGTTGTGCCCCTCCGCCCGGCCCAGCCCAGCCCACCCAAGTGCAGTATCGATCGATCACTGACACTTACAAGGCACTAAACGCATAACTGCAGCGTTCGCAGAGTCAGGCCTGATCCCTGCGATCGCTAACAGTTTTTTTGGTAGCATTTTGGTGAACTAGCAAGCACCGGCCCCAGGCAGTGTCAGGTTAGCGCCAGTACCACTAACACCCACGCACGCAGCATACGCCTCCTTTAGTGGTATAGTATCTGAACGGATCAATATCTGATCCGATCAGATCAGATCTATACTAGCGTCCCCAGCAGTTTAGGGTTCCCAAAAACGCAGTGTTAGCGGGATCAACCCAGATACCTGCTAGCACCTGCGTTTTGCCCCTCCGCCCGGCCCAGTCCAGCCCACCCAAGTGCAGTATCGATCGATCACTGTCACTTACAAAACACTAAACGCATAACTGCAGCGTTTGCAGAGTCAGGCCTGATCCCTGCGATCGCTAACAGTTTTTTTGGAAGCTTTTTATTGAACTGGCAAGCACCAGCGGCCTAGTACACCCCGGTCGTAGTCAAACCAGCACTGCAGTAACACTTGGTGACGTGGCGAGTCCCATAAGTGCAGTTCAAGCTGGTGAGGTGACAAGCACAAGTAGTGTCCCGCTGCCACCAAAAAGACAAACACAGGCCTGTCGTGCCCATAGTGCCCTTCCTGCTGCATTCGCCAATCCTAATTGGGAACCCACCACTTCTGCAGCGCCCGTACTTCCCCCATTCACATCCCCCAACGAAATGCAGTCGGCTGCATGAGAGGCATTTTTATGTGCTCCCGAGTACCCCTACCCAACGAACCCCCCCAAAAAGATGTTGTGTCTGCAGCAAACGCGGATATAGGCGTGACACCCGCTATTATTGTCCCTTCTGTCCTGACAATCCTGGTCTTTGCATTGGTGAATGTTTTGAACGCTACCATACACTAGTTGAGTATTAGCGTAGGGTACAGCATTGCACAGACTAGGCACACTTTCACAGGGTCTCCCAAGATGCCATCGCATTTTGAGAGACCCGAACCTGGAACCGGTTACAGTTATAAAAGTTAGTTACAAAAAAAGTGTAAAAAAAAAAAAAAATATATATAAAATAAAAAAAAATAGTTGTCGTTTTATTGTTCTCTCTCTCTATTCTCTCTCTCTATTGTTCTGCTCTTTTTTTACTGTATTCTATTCTGCAGTGTTTTATTGTTATTGTTATTGTTATTATGTTTTATCATGTTTGTTTTTCAGGTATGTAATTATTTATACTTTATTGTTTACTGTGCTTTATTGTTAACCATTTTTTTGTCTTCAGGTACGCCATTCACAACTTTGAGTGGTTATACCAGAATGATGCCTGCAGGTTTAGGTATCATCTTGGTATCATTCTTTTCAGCCAGCGGTCGGCTTTCATGTAAAAGCAATCCTAGCGGCTAATTAGCCTCTAGACTGCCTTTACAACCCGTGGGAGGGAATGCCCCCCCCCCCCCCACCGTCTTCCGTGTTTTTCTCTGGCTCTCCTGTCTCAACAGGGAACCTGAGAATGCAGCCGGTGATTCAGCCAGCTGACCATAGAGCTGATCAGAGACAAGAGTGGCTCCAAACATCTCTATGGCCTAAGAAACCGGAAGCTACGAGCATTTTATGACTTAGATTTCGCCGGATGTAAATAGCGCCATTGGGAAATTGGGGAAGCATTTTATCACACCGATCTTGGTGTGGTCAGATGCTTTGAGGGCAGAGGAGAGATCTAGGGTCTAATAGACCCCAATTTTTTCAAAAAAGAGTACCTGTCACTACCTATTGCTATCATAGGGGATATTTACATTCCCCGAGATAACAATAAAAATGATTTAAAAAAAAAAAAAATGAAAGGAACAGTTTAAAAATAAGATAAAAAAGCAAAAAATAATAAAGAAAAAAAAAAAAAAAAAAAAAAGCACCCCTGTCGCCCCCTGCTCTTGCGCTAAGGCGAACGCAAGCGGCGGTCTGTCGTCAAACGTAAACAGCAATTGCACCATGCATGTGAGGTATCGCCGCGAAGGTCAGATCGAGGGCAGTAATTTTTGCAGTAGACCTCCTCTGTAGATCTAAAGTGGTAACCTGTAAAGGCTTTTAAAGGCTTTTAAAAATGTATTTATTTTGTTGCCACTGCACGTTTGTGCGCAATTGTAAAGCATGTCATGTTTGGTATCCATGTACTCGGTCTAAGATCATCTTTTTTATTTCATCAAACATTTGGGCAATATAGTGTGTTTTAGTGCATTAAAATTTAAAAAAGTGTGTTTTTTCCCCAAAAAATGCGTTTGAAAAATCGCTGCGCAAATACTGTGTGAAAAAAAAAAATGAAACACCCACCATTTTAATCTGTAGGGCATTTGCTTTAAAAAAATATATAATGTTTGGGGGTTCAAAGTAATTTTCTTGCAAAAAAAAAAAAACTTTTTCATGTAAAAAATAAGTGTCAGAAAGGGCTTTGTCTTCAAGTGGTTAGAAGAGTGGGTGATGTGTGACATAAGCTTCTAAATGTTGTGCATAAAATGCCAGGACAGTTCAAAACCCCCCCAAATGACCCCATTTTGGAAAGTAGACACCCCAAGCTATTTGCTGAGAGGCATGTCGAGTCCATGGAATATTTTATATTGCGACACAAGTTGCGGGAAAGAGACAAATTTTTTTTTTTTTTTTTTTTTTTTTGCACAAAGTTGTCACTAAATGATATATTGCTCAAACATGCCATGGGAATATGTGAAATTACACCCCAAAATACATTCTGCTGCTTCTCCTGAGTACGGGGATACCATATGTGTGAGACTTTTTGGGAGCCTAGCCGTGTACGGGACCCCGAAAACCAAGCACCGCCTTCAGGCTTTCTAAGGGGCGTGAATTTTTGATTTCACTCTTCACTGCCTATCACAGTTTCGGAGGCCATGGAATGCCCAGGTGGCACAAAACCCCCCCAAATGACCCCATTTTGGAAAGTAGACACCCCAAGCTATTTGCTGAGAGGTATAGTGAGTATTTTGCAGACCTCACTTTTTGTCACAAAGTTTTGAAATTTGAAAAAAGAAAAAAAAAAAAAGTTTTTTCTTGTCTTTCTTCATTTTCAAAAACAAATGAGAGCTGCAAAATACTCACCATGCCTCTCAGCAAATAGCTTGGGGTGTCTACTTTCCAAAATGGGGTCATTTGGGGGGGGTTTGTGCCACCTGGGCATTCCATGGCCTCCGAAACGGTGTTAGGCAGTGAAGAGTAAAATCAAAAATTCACGCCCTTAAAAATGCTGAAGGCGGTGATTGGTTTTCGGGGCCCCGTACGCGGCTAGGCTCCCAAAAAGTCCCACACATGTGGTATCCCCATACTCAGGAGAAGCAGCTAAATGTATTTTGGGGTGCAATTCCACATAGGCCCATGGCCTGTGTGAGCAATATATCATTTAGTGACAACTTTGTGCAAAAAAAAAAAAAAAAAAAAAAAAGTGTCACTTTCCCGCAACTTGTGTCAAAATATAAAATATTCCATGGACTCAATATGCCTCTCAGCAAATAGCTTGGGGTGTCTACTTTCCAAAATGGGGTCATTTGGGGGGGGGTTGTGCCACCTGGGCATTCCATGGCCTCCGAAACTGTGATAGGCAGTGAAGAGTGAAATCAAAAAGTTACACCCTTAGAAATCCTGAAGGCGGTGATTGGTTTTCGGGGTCCCATACGCGGCTAGGCTCCCAAAAAGTCCCACACATGTGGTATCCCCGTACTCAGGAGAAGTAGCTGAATATATTTTGGGGTGCAATTCCACATAGGCCCATGGCCTGTGTGAGCAATATATCATTTAGTGACAACTTTTTGTAAATATTTTTTTTTTTTTTTTTTTTTGTCATTATTCAATCACTTGGGACAAAAAAAATAAATATTCAATGGGTTCAACATGCCTATCAGCAATTTCCTTGGGGTGTCTACTTTCCAAAATGGGGTCATTTGGGGGGGTTTTGTACTGCCCTGCCATTTTAGCACCTCAAGAAATGACATAGGCAGTCATAAACTAAAAGCTGTGTAAATTCCAGAAAATGTACCCTAGTTTGTAGACGCTATAACTTTTGCGCAAACCAATAAATATACGCTTATTGACATTTTTTTTACCAAAGACATGTGGCCGAATACATTTTGGCCTAAATGTATGACTAAAATTGAGTTTATTGGATTTTTTTTATAACAAAAAGTAGAAAATATCATTTTTTTTCAAAATTTTCGGTCTTTTTCCGTTTATAGCGCAAAAAATAAAAACTGCAGAAGTGATCAAATACCATCAAAAGAAAGCTCTATTTGTGGGAAGAAAAGGACGCAAATTTCGTTTGGGTACAGCATTGCATAACCGCGCAATTAGCAGTTAAAGCGACGCAGTGCCAAATTGGAAAAAGACCTCTGGTCCTTAGGCAGCATAATGGTCCGGGGCTCAAGTGGTTAATGAAAACACTAAACAGCCTTCAAGATTTAAACTCACATGGTACAAAAAGTGACTAAGGGGTAAGCCTTTCAAAGCCTCCAGAGCAGCGGATAAAACAGCCACGGCGGACCCAAGGTGTGCAGGTATAAGGTTGAATCTCACCCCTCCCTTGGTCCTGGATCTAAACCTGCTCGTCAACTTTAGCAAATCCTCTTCAATACTTTATGGACTTTCTTTTTTATATTTTGGAATTTTTTTTTTTTTGTAGCTTTACTAGCTACATCATATCACTTCACTTGTCACAGGGTGTTTAGTGCTATTTGTCAATTTAGTGCTTTAGCATTTATTATATTTTAGCACGTGTCAGTTATATTCTCATTTGTAAATTGTGAGTCACATGTCACTTTAGGGGATTTAATACTTTAATACTCCTTGTGCACAAACATTTAGCGCCGCTATTTTGACTTTGTGTCATTATCCCAGATTGACCAGTAGTTAAAATTCAGTTTTTATATTTTATCCTTTTAAGTAGCAGCTTCCACATACTCTGTATCTATCCAGAGGCGCAGTGGCAGTATTTTGAGTAGTGGCGCCTTTTTCTCAATTATACCCACAGGATTACAAATGCCCATCTGCAGCCTCACTGTGCCCATTTGCAGCCTCATTGTGCCCATTTGCAGCCTCACTGTGCTTATTTGCAGCCTCATTGTGCCCATCTGCAGCCTCGCTGTGACCATTTGCAGCCTCATTGTGCACATTTGCAGCCTCACTGTGTCCATTTGCAGCCTCACTGTGCCCATTTGCAGCCTCATTGTGCCCATTTGCAGCCTCACTGTGCCCAATTGCAGCTTCACTGTGCTCATTTGCAGCCTCACTGTGCCCATTTGCAGCCTCACTGTGCCCATTTGCAGCCTCATTGTGCCCATCTGCAGCCTCACTGTGCCCATTTGCAGCCTTATTGTGCACATTTGCAGCCTCACTGTGCCCATTTGCAGCCTTATTGTGCCCATTTGCAGCCTCACTGTGCCCATTTGCAGCCTCATTGTGCCCATCTGCAGCCTCACTGTGCCCATTTGCAGCCTCATTGTGCACATTTGCAGCCTCACTATGCCCATTTGCAGCCTCACTGTGCCCATTTGCAACCTCACTGTGCCTATTTGCAGCCTCACTGTGCCCAATTGCAGCTTCACTGTGCCCATTTGCAGCCTCATTGTGCCCATTTGCAGCCTCATGGTGTCCAATTGCAGCCTCATTGTGCCCATCTGCAGCTGTACCTTTGATTACTAAATCAGCTGGTGTCTCCCACTGTGTTATGCAGTCTGTTCGGGGGCCATCCATTGTAACAAAGCCCCGCCTCCTCCTCGTCCGTGATAGAGGGAACACTGATACAGTTTCCCAGCATTGTATCAGTGTTCCTCTATCACGGATGAGGAGGAGGCGAGGCTTTGTTACAATGGACAGACGCCAAAACAGACTGCATAACACAGTGGGAGACACCCGCTGTTTTAGTAATCAAAGGTACGGCTGCAGATGGGCACCCTCACTCGAGACCCTCACTCGAGTATAAGCCAAGGGGGGGGGGTTTTCAGCCTAAAAAATGGGCTGAAAAACTCAACTTATGCTCGAATATATAAGGTATATGCTTTACTAATAATAAAATGACAATAAAAGTCCTTGTATGCTAATGTAAATTAGGTTATTTACAAAACTTGCTAATAATTACTTGGCCGAAGTATGTTATTAGAACCAAATTGTTTTTGTTCTCCATCCTTAGAATGTGTTATTGTACACTTTGTGGAGTCAGTCTCCACGTATTTCATAGGATGGATCAAGCTGATCAGGTGTTCCAAAATAACAGAAATGAATGTCTCTTGTAATTGATCCTGTGCGGCTTCTGCAAATTCTGCTTATCCTGCATGTTGATTTATAAGAATGTTATAGAAGCCCTACATGATAACTGTCCAGGACTGACTCTTAAAAGTCTTCTATTCGATCAAGAAATTTAAATCCTAGCATGACACTTAGGGGTAGATTTACCAAAGACAAATAGACTAGCACTTTGGAAGCGCAGTTGCTCCAAAGCTTAGTAAATAAGGCAAAGCTTCACTTTACAAAGAATACCCAATCACATGCAAGGAAAATAAAAAAAAAAACAGCATTTTTCCTTGCACATGATTGGGCAATGGAGGTCAGTAGGGCTCCCCTCATTTACTAAGTTCTGGAGCAACTGCACTTCCAAAGTGCACAGTCTTTTGCCTTTAGTAAATCAGTATGGCAGGATCTCCGTGCACTAATTTGTCTATTTCCTAATCTTTACTTTTACATTGTCATTTTTATTTGTTAAAAAAATTTGTTCAAAACCTTTACTGTGAGCAGAGGTGTCCTTTAAGGAATGCCTATGGAGGATAAAAATCAAAGATGGGAGGTTAGGATACAGAATACGCACTCAATTTATAATAGCAATTGAATGTCATTTTGAAACTGCTCATACTGTATGTTATTAAGTGCAACAAATGACTAAAAGTCCTCATTTCCAAATTCTTTACAGCTCTCGCTATGGTTTTTGTGGACAAAACTGCAGCTGAAAGAGTAAAACCAGGTAAGAATATATATTTTTTTCTTTTTTTGGATGGGGGGGTGCATAAATGTGAATTGCGACCAGTACAATATAGTATGTATAGAGAAAAAACTACTAAGCTACTTTAAAATGTTAATATTGTGTTTTGTATGTGTTGTTTATTTTTTTTATAGAATAAAATAGAATAAAAATTATTATTTTTTTTTTTTTACATTTTTGGTCAGCTAAATATGAAAATGTCCTTATTTACGGACTCTAGCAAGCAGGAAATTATGTTTACCAATTATGTTTACCATACAAATCCTAACTACCACTTCAGAAGTTAAGATATTTTAGACTTTATATATGTAGAGAGCTGAATGAGTTAGATGAGCGACTAAAGCCCCATCTCTTTACACAGTAAATAAAATTTAATTAGTGTTAAAGTAAACCTCTATCTGCTTTGCTGAAAAAAAAGCCTGCTGATACAGAGCTTACTGGCTTAAATTACAATGTATTCAAATAGGCAAATGAGTTGAGTTAGGCCCCATTCACACCTGAGGTTAGCGGTTTCAGGCAGAAAGTTGTGCGATTTTTGCCACGGTTTTGCCGCAATTTTGCCGCATTTTTGACGCAATTTTGTACAGGTCAAAAGATCACCAATGTAAAAAGCAGAAAAACACCCAAATCTGCCTAAAAAAAAAGTTCCAGAACTTGTTTGAGCTTCAGGCGTTTTGGGGCTTCTGGCTTCAGACGTTTTGGAGTGGAGATGTGAACCATCTCCATAGAGAACAATTGATTTTTTTTCCCCTCCAGCGTTTTGTGGCTTCAAGCTACAAAACGCTCAGGTGTGAATGGGGCCTCAGAGCAATGACTTCTCCCTCTCCCTGCCTGATAAGATGGCTATGTTTGTGTTGTCAATTAAACAGAGACAGTCTGAAAGCAAACAGCTACTGCTTTGCCCTCCCCTTAGAAAACCTGTGTATTAAATGTTAATTTGCAATTTTATTTTTTTTTTTAGTTTTGGATAGAATAGGGAATATTGTTAGAAACCCTGGCAATTTTTTATTCCGTTTTGAGTCCCTGCCAGGTAGATGCACCCTCTCTATTTGTTCTGGTGACTGTTGTCACTGATACAGAAGGAAAGAGGAAATCCTAAATTATACAGTTGTCTCCAGAACAAGAATAGATGGGAAATATTCCAAATGGTCTAATACGGGAATTCCCATCACTTTGTATAGAATTCCACTCACCTCTTGTCGCATCCGAGGGGGTTCTAATAAGTAATGAGGCTTACCCAGAAAAAATTGAGCTACCGGTAGGAAGCTGTAAATTGTAGGTTGTACTGGCCAACTTGTCTATATTCAATGGTGCAAAAAATCAACTTCCTATGATTTTAATTTATCTTTCTTTTTTCAGGTCCAAAGTGAACATGGCAGCACCCCCAGAAAAAATTCAATGTGGAAGAGCATAGGTCCATAATCAATTGACTGTTTCTCCAAGGGAAAGGTGCGAAGCAGATCCATGATGAAATGTCACAAACCTTTGGGTGACAGTGATCCCAAAACTTTTGACTTTTGCAGGCACAGAGATTTTAATAATTAAAACTGGCAGTTTTCGTGCTGAAAGTGAGAAACCCAGCAGAAGGCCTGTTTCTGTCTCTGTGCCTGCAAAAGTCAAACGTTTTTGGATCCACTTTGCTGCAAGCTTTCTCATTTCCAAGTCATTGTGGATAATGGCACCAACTCTCTCATGTGATTTTTCCCGGATATGTATTGGCTGAGATTGTCATGGATGGCTTTCACATTTGCAGGCACAGAGACAGAAACGAGCCTTCCACTGGGTTTCTCACTTTCAACACCAAAATGGCCGTTTTTAAAACTGACAAGCCAACGTTTAACTGTTGCAAATGAAGGGCCACCGTCACCCAAAGTTTGTGACATTTCATCATGGATCTGCTTCACATCTTTCCCTTGGAGAAACAGGAACTTGATTACGGTCCTATGCTCTTCCACATAGAATTTTTCTGGAGGTGCTGCCATGTTCACTTTGGACTGTGGTGGCTGGTGTTTTTTTGGGGGGGGGCGGCAAACAGCCCACCCCCCCACCCAGGCCACCGGTGGAGCACTGCCACCCCTGCCCCCGGCACTAACACATTCCCCCACTCCCCCACCACCACCCGCTGTCCTTACCTTGGATGCGGGGCCGTAAGAGCATGGTGGGCTCGGGGAAAGCTGCTACAGTGTCCTCTCCTGGAGGAGCTTCTGCAGTGTCTCCTCTCTCCACCTCCCGGTGCTAGGCATCCAATAGGATCGCCAGAGGTTTTGGCCAATCAGGAAACAGGTTTCATACCTGCTTCCTGATTGGCCGGGAGGAGGATCAGTGTTGCAACAGCCAATTTTCATTCGCTGTTGCAACACACCTGGGTGGGCTCCAGATGCAATGCTCTGCGTCCCGAGTCCACCCTATTTCGAAGCCTATTAGAGCCTATGGCTCTAATCAGTGCTTTAAAAAAAAAACCCCTAGCTGCTGTAATTCATATGCCCGGTGACATGAAAGGGGCCGGAGACATGAATAGGGGGTGGCCACAGTGGCAATGGATAGATTCATGCTATGCATGAATCTATCTATTTTGCATATAGGGGGTGGCGAGGATGGGGGGGTGGCGCCCGGGCGCCCCTAATGGACAGGCCACCCCTGACATTGCACCTGAAAAAGAAAGATAAATTAAAATCATAGGTAGCTTCCTAGCTCAATTTTTTTCTGGGTAAGGCTCAATACATATCAGCACCCACTTGTATCTGGGGCAGGAAGTGAAGAAAAATGTTCCCAATAGACAAAAGAAAAAAAAATCTGGAAGAGGTTTCAAACCTTCTGTACTCTGCCAAAAAAAAAAATCTATCTTGTATAATTGCTTTAATGATTTTTTCTTTACCATGTATAGTTGACTGTCCACCTAACCAAGTACCAGGCTGTAACCCATGTGGCATGCCACACTGCTCCGACATTGCAAATCCACCCAAATATAGATGTATGGCTTGTGAGTTAGATGGCTGCATCTGCAAGAGAGGCTATTACTTTCAGGACGGCAAATGTGTCCCAGCATCTCAATGTAGAGTTAAGTGTCCAGGAAACATGGTCTTCCAAGCCTGCTCCAAGAAGCCCATCGCCTGTGGCCAAGTGTATTCCAAGGAAGAAAACGTGAAGCCATGTATGCCTCGCTGTGTATGCAAACGAGGATATATTCTAGCTAAAGAAGGCAGTAAGGAATGTATCCCAATAAGAAAGTGCAGGGGCTCAGAATAATAACACGCAGCAACAGTAGGCGTGATATTCATACCTCTGACCAATAGATGTCACTGTTTGCAGTTGTTATATAATACTTTCTATGCTCTGTCATGTTAATTCCATTTCCTGTTCCTGTTATTATTAACTCAGAAGGCTGCATGTGTTTTATGGATGCCTGAATTTGTTAATAAAAAGCACGTTATAACTACTTTGTCTCCGAGACTAAATGATACAACAATAGGATGTTAAGGATGATCTTCAACAATATGTTGAATTGTTTGGTACAAAATGTACAGAATATTATTAATTCTTTGGTAAAAAAAAAATAAAAGAAATAAATAATACAATTTAGTCTGTTGTGTACTTTTTAATAACATGGTACAGTGATTATGTAATTTGCACTCCTGCCTTGCAGTGCTGGGGTCTTAGGCTCAGTCCTTGCCATGAATGCAAATTGAAAGATATTTTAATGGTCTTAACAAGTTTGCTTTGTATTTGACTTTTCTCTAATAATATTGCAAACACTTACACTCACCAACCACTTTATTAGGTCCCCCTTGCTAGTAGCGGGTTGGACCCCCTTTTGTCTTCATTCTTCATGGCATAGATACAACAAGGTGTTGGAAACGTTCCTCGGAGATTTTGGTCCATAGTGACATGATAACATCACACAGTTGCTGCACCACATCCCGAAGGTTCTCTATTGGATGAGATGTGGTGATTGTGGAGGCCATTGAAGTACAGGGACCTCATTGTCCAGTGGTGAGATGATTGGAGCTTTGTGACATGGTGCATTATCCTGCTGGAAGGAGCCATCAGAAGATGGGGACACTGTAGTCATAAAGGGATGGACATGGTCAGCAACAATACTCAGGGAGGCCGTGGTGTTTAAAACAAGGCTCAATTGGTACTAAGGGGCCCAAAGTGTGCCAAGAAAATATCCCCCCCACACCATTACACCCCCACCACCAGCCTGAACCGGTGATACGAGGCAGGATCGATCCATGCTTTCATGTTGTTTTTTTTTTAATCTCTTTATTAATTTTCCAATAGAAAACATTTTACAACATACACTTTTAATCTTCAGCTTATCCACTCTCGCAGGAGCGTTCATAACATTTTCATTGATAATAATTGTAACAAATAAAAACATTAATTCTTCCCCTTAAGCCCTTGTATTACTGGTGTGGTTTGTTGTATTCCTTCACTTTCCCTGTCAAACATCTCACTACCGGTACTTTCTTTCTTGTTATTCCAGCCGTTCACTCCTTAGGTTGCCCAGAGGCCGTTATAGGTTCTGCTATCCAACTTGCCCATACTCTCTCATATTTTTCCCCACATCTTCTGTTACAATATGTTTCCCTATATAACGGCAAATTATCATTACCTAAATATTTCCAAAAAGGCTAATAAGGGAGCTTCTGTTTTTTTCCCAATTCAGTACTATTGCCTTTCTCGCATAGAAAATTAGCAGACTTACTTGTGTTCTCTTTACTATAGTGGAAGTATTATTTCCTACCAGTCCCAAAAGACAGATCTCTACATTGCGGCTGTCAATCAAATCCAGTGACATGGGGGGGGCAGGTCCTGCTGTCTGTGTCAATGGACGCAGCAGCAGGACTCGGGAGCATGCCCGCAAGAGTGCCCCCCCATGGAAAGCGGCTCTCCGTGGGGGTACAAGAAGAGGAGGAGGAGCCAGGAGCGCCAATGGGGGACCCCAGAAAAAGGAGGATCGGGGGTCGCTCTGTGCAAAACCCTTGCACAGAGCAGGTAAGTATGATATGTTTATTATTAACCACAAATAGAGCTTTCTTTTGGTGGTAGTTGATCACCTCTGTGGTTTTTAATTTTTGCGCAACAAATAAAATAGACAGATTTTTGTTTTTGTAGTAAAGTTTTGTAAATAAGTATGTTTTCTCCTTCACTAATGGGCACTGATAAGGTGGCACCGATGAGGTGGCACCAATGAGATGGCACTGATGAGGTGGCACTGATGGGCACTGGCGATGGGCACTGATAGGCGGCACTGATGGGCACTGATGGGCAGCACTGATAGATGGCACTGATGGGCACTCATAGGTGGCATGGTGGGCACTGATGGGCACTGATGGGTACTTATGGGTGGCAATGATAGATGGCACTGATGGGCACTGATAGGGGGCACTGAAAGGTGGCACTTATGGGCGCTGATGGCTGGCACTGTATATCACTGATAGGTATCACTGGTGGCACTGGCACTGGTAGGCATTTTTCACTGGCATCGATTGGCAGCACAGACCCCCCTGTCAGGAGAGTAGCCGGTCGGCTCTCCTCTACTCGCGTCTGTCAGACGCGAGTGAGGAAAAGCAGATCGATGGCTCTTCCTGTTTACATCGTGATCAGCCGTGATTGGACACGACTGATCACGCGGTAAAGAGTCTGTGTCACAGACTCTTTACCTAGATCGGAGCTGCGGTGTGTCAGACTGTCTCCTACGGGGGCGCACTGCGGCTTGCCATCCTGAGAACGTCATATGGCGTCCGGTCAGGATATCGCAACCGCTTTGCTGCCGTCATTCTCCTATATAGCGGGCGGCAAGTGATTAAAAAAAACAAAAAAAAAACTTTACAATCACTTCAAGGCATTAATTACAGTAGTAGGAGGCTGTGAGTGTGCATCACATATTTAGAGGCAGGACCACTCTGGTAAGTGGGCAGGGACTGGGTGGAGCCGAGGTAGACAGTGGGTGTGGTTATCTGTGTCCTAGGGATGGAAATGTAGATGAGGATGATATGAGTCCATTCTATGGTGAATGTAGTCCCTCCGCTCTTCCTTCCTTTTATTTGTGCTACCTAAATCTTCATCTATGGAAAAGCTTCTGCAACAGGAAGCTTACTATAAAAAAAAAAAAAAACATACTCTGAAAGGTCACACTGCCCCTCGTTTATTCCTCAAACAAAGCCGAGAGCAAAATTATAGAAGCTGAATGTTAATCTATCCGGGTTTCCTGTTTTTGCTGTTTGGGAAAACGCTCTGCAAACAGTATCACATGTGCTTTAATTTTCTTATTAATAACATTATCCTTTACCTCTGCAAACAGTATCACATAAAATATGATGTTTATCATTAGCACAGAGTCCCAGCTCCACGTTTCGCAAAAATCATCAGGAACCGGGAGCAGGGCTGGTGCAAGGATTTTTGACACCCTAGGCGAAACCTCATTTTGCCGCCCCCCCCCCCCTTGGCTCCACCCCTGACCACACTCCTTTGCCCTGCCCCACCTTTTTAATGAAACGCCCATCGAATGAAGCCTACCAGCGCCCATCAAAGAATGTTTGCCTGCTTCCATTCATTTGGAAGTTGGGACACAGACACAGTCCTCCGCTGCACCTCTGACACTTTGTGCGATTAGAGCGGCAGCTGCCTGCTATTGCTGAGACTTAGTTGCCTGCTGCAGAGAGAAGAGTGTAGGAACACCAGTGGCCGGGTGCCCTAGGCAGCAGTCCTATGCAGGGTTATGGGGAAGAGGCCCTTGTCCCCTTCAACATGGGGACAAGATGTTTTGGGGGGGCTGAGCCCTCCTGCCCCAAAACAACTCCCCCATGTTGAGGGCATGTGGCTTGGTATGGTTCAGGAGGGGGTGGGCGCTCGCTTCTTTCCTGGCCTGCCAGGCTGCATACTTTTTTCAGGCATTCTTTTCACAAGTCGCACCCAAATCGCATCTATATCACACAGGTGCGACTTTCATGCGACTTTTGTGGGTTTACATTGAAGTAATTGAATCAAGTCGCATGAAAGTAGTGCAGGAACTTCTCTGAAGTCACTGTGACTTGAAGTCGCAAAGATTTGAAAGATTATCATAGGTAAACTTGTGGTGCGACTTGTCATGCGACTTTGCGGCAGGAAAAGTCACACAAGTGTGAATGGGACCTAAACCCTATTGGAAACACCATATATAGTAGCATACCTCAGTTCTCACATTGCTTGTTGTGTGCTCTTTGTTCGTAGTTGTTGTTTCTTCACAAACAGCCTTTTCAGATTCTCTCAGCCATTACTGTCTATAGGGTGGCTCCTTTTAGGGTCCTCTAGAGCCACTCTTACACTTCTGTGTGTGTCGGTGCGGTACCTCTTCCCGTTCCAGCCAGCCCAGGCTCCACGTGTCCCCAAGCCTGGAGAGCCGCCGCCAGGCGCCACGCCATCCTCCATCCATACTTTGCTCCAGGAGAACGTGGGGGGGCCCCGGGGGGGGTGCCGCTGGACTGACATGGATGATGGACACACACTGTAGAGCCGAGAGCGGTCTCGGCGAGATATATGACAGAGCGGAGAGTGGAGAACTGAGAGGGCAGCTGCTGCTGCCTGACACTGACACAGAGAGCGCCCTGGGGGTTGCTGGACAGGACAGATGTTACTGGCTCACAGCTCGCTGCAAGATAGCAGAGCAGAGAGGGGGGATTACTGTCTGTGTAAACACAGCAGCGGCAAACCGGGGGGGGGGGGGGGGGCGGGCGGTTGTCGGCTGGCGCCCTAGGCGGCAGTGTGCCCTAGGCAGTTGCCTAGTCCGCCTAGTGGTAGCACCGGCCCTGACCGGGAGGTCTGGTTGCCAATCAGCTGATTGCTTTGATAGCCTCTGATTGGCTGCCATAGTGATCAGTCACTGAGAAGCCCACCCTTAAGCTGGATACACACAATACAACTTTTATCATTCGATTTCCTTTAGATTTACCTTACCTACTATGTAGTGTAAGGGCCTGCCTGATTGCATACAAATTGGAAGTGTTTAGGTTGACCTCATATTATATGGTTTTGGTAAATCTAAAGGAAAAAAAAATCTAACAACAATTGTATAGTGTGCATCCAGCTTAATGCTGTTTTCTTCTCTTTAACCCTTTTGCTGCCAGGCCCTGTGCTCCATTTTGTACACTCAGGTGGCCAGGCCATTTTTGCAATTTTTCCTTTGTTTTTTATTTTTCACTTATAGCTATCAGAATTTGTGAAAGACACCCTCCCCCCAAGCCATATATTTTCTGAAAGCACATGGAAAGTAGAATAAAAAGAAGGTGCTACTGGTTTTCGCAGTGATCTGTTTCTGGGCCCGGTTTGCAGTGATCTGTTTCTGGGCCTGTTTGCAGCGATCTGTTTCTGGGGCTCAATATCACATGTATACAACTGCGCTTCAGGACAGGCCTATATGGCAAATATACAGGTTGCTGCCTCCCTTTACGCAAAGCACTTAAAATGAGTGCCCTGCTCTATATTCATAAACTGTCAAAGATATGGGTATACGGCGCTATCTGAGAAGCCTGATTGCTAGGCTTGTGTAGGGAAAAAAAAACCTTTGTAAGCTGATTACCTTATTACACTTTTGTACAACAATATATAAGGGAGAGGTATCCTATTGGCAGTAAGAGGCCTCCTGAATTCCCTTCACCATAGAGTTTTTTCCTTTTAGAATTATTCCCCCTTAGGGGTGAGGTTTGTTATGTAAGTGTGACCATACTAGTATATTAGCTGCGTGTGTGCAATTTTGGAACCAATTGCACCAAGTGTAGGTCAATATGCACTATACTGGCTATGTAGCCCGCAGAGTACATTGTAAACCATACCTCAATTGGTGCAATATAACAAAATGTATACCATGTATTTCAATACATCATTCATACAAAAACATCTGCATCAGCCGCAAGAATTATATGCATCAAGGGATGGAAATTACTCTGAAACTCTTGAAATTGCATATACTGAAAAACTGAATCAGACAGCATTAACCGCAAACCATATATGCATCAAACTGGAAGTGGAAATCGCTTGTCCATATTTCAGTTCATAACTTGAGACCTGAACCCAGTGTGCAGTGCAGCACTTAAAACACAGTGGAATGTAATAGTCCCATAAAGTTCATCACAAAAACAGGTCAGGAACTCCCTGGGGTGACTTTGGTGCAGAAAAAGTTGCCTGGTGACTTTTGTACTCCCCCTTCTGATTGCCTACTCACCAGCTCCTGGAACCCCTGCAGGGGTAATACGCCTGTAGTTTTTTTAGATGGGACTCTCCGCCTCCTGTTTTCTGTGGTGGATGCCTCCAATATATCCTGATTGGTGGGGGTATTGTAAGGCTTGGCTGTGGGTGGGAAGTGTAGGGTTTGGAGGTGACACCAGAGATCTCATCAGATTACATAGACTGGCAAAAGTCAACTTAAGAAAAAATCTTTATGGACAGAGCAGGAAAAGGGTTGGAGTGAAAAAACAGCCACTGACAAAACGCCCGATGCTCCACTACCGAAAGGGTTCTGGAGCTTCTTTGGGGTACATACCATGCATGGGGTAGCCTATTTAATGGAATGGGCAGCCCTAGTGTGTTAATGCACGAAAAACATGCAGAAAACTTGAGCAGGAACGCATGTTCACACTTGGCGTAGGTGTGAATGGGACCTAAAAGAAATATCTTGCTTGATGTATCTATAATTGAAGGATCTCTCTCAAAACAGCTGCCTGTGAAAACACCAGCCTTATTTTAAAAGATATATGAACTAGTATCATTATACCAAATACAACTGAAAAAAAACAAAAACAAACAATGCTTAAATAAAATTAAAAAAAAGCATAAAAATATTCAAAAACTATAGACCGGTGTCTTGCCGAGAAAGTTCCCCCGGCGGATAAGGACCCCCCCTGTACTGCGCAGGTGCAGCGCTTGCGCAGTACTGACGACTAAGGAGCCACCGAAAATACCCGAACCTCAAAACCTTCAATCAGCTGTACACGGCGCCTGCGCCCTGAGTCCAGGTTCAAGCCCCACCATCCAAGTGAACCTAGAGGTAGAATAAATAGGTGCTGAGCGAAGCGAGGCCGTGCCCGAAGCGTGGCGAGCAAAGCTGATTTAGAACTATTCGCAGAGGGGAACTTCGGCTATTTCCGCCGGCTCGCACTGCGCAAGCGCTGCGCCTGCGCAGTACAGGGGGGTCCTTATCCGCCGAGGGGAAATTTCTCGGCAGAACACCGGCATAAATGCCAAAAATTAACAAGCACCAATTACTGGTTGCACCCTCTTTAATTACCAAGTCCTTCAGTGTCATTGTGAGCTAACAATACCAAATAATAATACATATCCCCAAATGTAAGTCAAAGAATCACATCTTTCTTCCTTTCTATGTCATTTCCTGATTGGTAAAACAAAGTTTGGGGGGCACACCCTAAAAAATGCATAAAAGATGGGGCAACCATAAAACCATACAGACAGAATAAAAGATTACAGCGCACACATACAAAAATGACATTTAACTCCTGCAAAACTATTTAAAAACACCTGAGCATATTCAGAAAATATGGGGATTTAGTAACACCATATGGCCCTATTGTCCTAAGCCCATTACTATGTCAAAGTACCCCAATATCAGGGGGTCCTACGCTATCCATAGAATGGAAGATCCTGCTTCTCTGAACCATGGGAGCATACACTCCTTTATTGGTGTCACGAAACAGGACTTAGGGGTCGTGAATTAATCATTCATTCTATTGTTTTCATCTTACTTTATTGCTTTGCCGAACAAAGCAATAGGCAACTTTTGGCAAGCATGTAACAAAAATTTGCATACAATTAGTGGAGCAGTTTGGTGATTCAGCAATGACCGTATATAAATAAGGATACAGAAACTCTATGAAGTTGATCACCAGAGATAGCTTTGGATCTGACGTTGACGGGCCAAGTCAAACAGGTACGTTCCCTCACCACAAACACAAGACAATCTTTAGGTACACCAATAGTGTAAGTTGAGGACAGGATAATTTGGTTGATTGTAGGCTGGTCAGTAAGTTGAGCTGGGAATTTTCTCGGTTTTACATGACATGCATCGCACTTCCATGTGCTCCTTGCTGCAAAGGCCAGTTATAGGTTGGAGGAGTTGCCATTTGTTTGTACTGTTGGAATACCGGTGAAGGGGTGCACTAGACACCTTTGCTGCCATGGTGCTATATGCTGGATGTCCAGTGCACCCCTGTACCTTTAAGGAGGGGTGGGCTCCCTCCAGGCTCAATTGCCTTCTGCCTAATCCATAATAATGCATGTGCTTCTACTATGGAGGCTCTCAAAATTTAAAGAGTTAGAACTGCACATTATGCTGGGGTGCCGTGAAGTTGCTCTGCAGCATGTATTTGCAAATGTGTGCAAACTAAACCTTGTTTTTAACGCATATTGTTAGACAGGATAATTTGGTTGATTTCAGGCTGGTTGGTAAGTTAAGCTGGGAATTTTGTTTGGTTTTGTTAAGGTGAGGACCTTCCTGAGCAACCTATTCAATGTATCTTTAGTGAGGGAGAGTCCATCTCAGAATTTTGTCTACATTGTAAGATCCTTCTCACCTCTTCCCTTCATGATTATTGAAAATCGAGATTTTCCCAGTCTTGGTGACAATGGTCTTTTCTGTCTTGGTGATAATGGTTTTCAGGGCTAATAGAGAGGACAAATCTCCCCAGTGAGAACACAGACAGCCGTAAAACCAAGAAGAAGTGGTAGAGGACATGGAATGTCCCAGCTTAGCAAAATGCAGATGGAGTCATTAGTTGAGCCCAGTCGGTCCATGTTCGGCATCTCATCACAAAGACGGGGGAGAGGACATTCACCTTGAGTTCAGAATCGAATTGTAATAAGTCAAAGAGGGCTCCCAGTAAAAAATCCCTAGAGCCCAAAGTCTTTTTTTTGTTCAACTGGTTACAACAAGCAGAGAAAAAGAAATACGACACGTTTCAGGAGCCCCCTTCATGTGCCCATTTGCAGCCTCACTGTGCCCATTTGCAGCCATAGGTCCCGAGAACTTCAAACATGGTAGTTAAGGGTTCCTAGATGCCCCCTAGCTGCAGCCAAAATTTGGGGTCCCGAAATGACATTGCTGCAGATGGACACAGTTGACCGACTTTGGGGCCCTGTATGTCAGGGCCACTTGGTGCTAGGAACCCCAGATTTAGTGTGCAAACTCAGTGGAACTAGCACTATAACATATCCAAAGCTGGGGTTCCTAGAACCAGGTAGCCTTGAGATACAGGGCCCCAAAGTCAGTTCAGAAAATGTCATTCTCTGCTCCAGAAAAGTGCTTGACATTTTCTGGGGGTTCCTAGCACCAAGTGGCCCTGAGATACAGGACCCCAAAGTCGGTCAACTGTGTCCATCTGCAGCAATGTCATTTCGAGACCCCAAATTTTGGCTGCAGCTAGGGGGCATCTAGGAACCCTTAACTACCATGTTTGAAGTTCTCGGGACCTATGGCTGCAAATGGGCACAGTGAGGCTGCAAATGGGCACAGTGAGGCTGCAAATGGGCATTGTTGACCCTCTTTTACACTAACAGTAGCTGTGCATTTCTCACCCTCGGCTTATACTCAAGTCAATACGTTTTCCCAGTTTTTTGTGGTAAAATTAGGTGCCTTGGCTGATATTCGGGTCGGCTTATACTCAAGTATATACGGTACATGTTGAACAACAGCCAGTGCTGATGTTCATGCTAGAAGTGGCAAGGAGTGCCTTCAAGTCCATTTAACATTGTACCATTTCCCCCAGACTTGATAAAGGGGGATTATGTGGTCCTGGAACACGTTGGCTGTCTTTTTCTCTATTGAAATCAGTTGATCAATAAAGACTTTGGACTCCTAAGGATTTTTCGCTTGGCGCTCTCTTTGACCTATTACACTAGCCAAAAAATAAAAAAATAACACAGACGGGGGTTTTAACGCCTCCACACACCATCCAAAACTAAAGAAAAGTGTTGCTTTTACATCCTTTTTAATAAAATAGTCTCTTGAATTACACAGTAGTCAGAAGAGCAAGCAGAGAACTAATTATATAAAGTTTATAATGCATTGTTCACTCCCAGTATTGGTCAATGAGTTGACTTTTATCGCTTCTCTTTAATTCTAGCATCTAATACAAAATGGGGATTTACCAAGTTGCACTGCCTCTGATGGCTCTAGGTACGTGGGATTTACTTTTCCAATGAATGGTTTACATTTTTAAAGTTGAAATCTAGGCAAAAAAATGAATGCAGTTCTGCAATCATACATTTTTAATTGTTTTTAATGTAAAACAAGATTTACTTGTTTTTGGTTTTTTTTTTATGTTATACTGCTTGCAATGGCACTTACAATGTTTAAGTATCTGAATATCTGTTATCATCATCTTTCAGTCCCTGTACAGCAGAGCTCAGACAGGGACATGGAATGGTGGCACAAGGAGCCAATCAGTTGTGCTTCACTGCTAACAACGGACATGCTGATAAGAGGAGAGAGCAGAGTGACAGAGAGCTGAGCTCATCAATCTGTTGCTTCCCACTGTCCGGATCTGTAAAATTTAAATCCAATCCAAACAGCAAAGCATACCTCCCAACATTTTGAGATGGGAATGAGGGACACCTACTAGCAAATGCATGCAGGAGTAGAACACGCCCCCTGCCACACCCCCTTAAAGGAGAATTAATCCAAAAAAAGGGTTGATTTAGCCCACTTGTTCTTTTTACCACTACTATTCCTTTATATTGGCTTTTAAAATGTACAAATGTAGCAAATTAGATATTGGATGAAAGGTTTAGCTTTGGGAAACATTTTTTGAAAGATAAAAAGAGCATTTTATATACAACTTATAGAGATCAGAGCAGAATGAGGGACAAATGAGGAGGAATGAGAGACAGAGGGACATTGCTCCAAATCAGGGACAGTCCCTCAAAATCAGGGACAGTTGGGAGGTATTAGCAAAGTAACAGCTGTAAACATTTCATGCAACATTCCTTTCATGAGGTTAACCCTTCCTATTCACCACAGTCAGAGTTTTTTTTTTACATCTCTAACAAATGAAACTTCATCATATATCAGATGAATGATAACATATATATATAGGGGATGCCAAATATCACAAACAGATCAGGCTTCCCTGCTTGTTTTTTGCTTCTCTGAGCTCCTGTCAATCACCCTTGCACATTGACATGACAACACAGACAAGGGGAGATTTACTAAAACTGGAGAGTGCAAAATCTGGGGCAGCTGTGCATGGGAGCCAATCAGCCAGTGGCGGCCCATCCATACGGGGTGCAGGGGCGCCGCCCCCCCTAATCCACATGCAGAGCGCCAGACACATTCCAGTGTTTTTTTTGTTTTTTTTTAGAAGCACGTGATTAGAGCCCGAGGCTTTAATTCGCTGAAAAAAAGGGTGGGCTCTGCGCCCCGAGCCCACCCAGTTGTGTGACATTAGCAAATTACTATTCGCTATTGTCTTCCTGATTCTCCTCCCGGCCAATCAGGAAGCGGGTCCTGAGAGCCGTCACCTGATTGCCTGAGAGGAGAAGCGATAAGGAGGAGATGCAGGGGAAGCTGCTGAAGCAGAGGAGGAGGAGACGTAATGTGAAGCCGCCGCCCAAAGAAAGCGCTGCCCACGACCTAGATGGGGTAAGTGCGGGGCTGGTGACTGACCGACCTAAGGGGGGGTGTCTGTGACCCACCCAGACAACCAGGGGCAGCAAACAATCCACTCGCCGATACCCCTCCCCCCAAAAAAAAATAAAATATACCACCGGCCGCCACTTCAATCAGCTTCCAGGTTTTATTGTCAAAGCTTAATTGAACAAGCTGAAGTTAGAAGCTGATTGGCTACCATGCACAGCTACACCAGATTTTGCACTCTTTTTTTTTTTTTAATTTATTTTTATTCAAATTTTCCTTATAAGTAGGGATGAGCCGAACACCCCCCTGTTCGGTTCGCACCAGAACATGCGAACAGGAAAAAAATTCGTTCGAACACGCGAACGCCGTTAAAGTCTATGGGACACGAACATGAATAATCAAAAGTGCTAATTTTAAAGGCTAATATGCAAGTTATTGTCATAAAAAGTGTTTGGGGACCTGGGTCCTGCCCCAGGGGACATGAATCAATGCAAAAAAAAGTTTTAAAAACGGCCGTTTTTTCAGGAGCAGTGATTTTAATAATGCTTAAAGTCAAACAATAAAAGTGTAATATCCCTTTAAATTTCATACCTGGGGGGTGTCTATAGTATGCCTGTAAAGGGGCGCATGTTTCCTGTGTTTAGAACAGTCTGACAGCAAAATGACATTTTGAAGGAAAAAACACATTTAAAACTACCCGCGGCTATTGCATTGCCGACAATACACATAGAAGTTCATTGATAAAAACGGCATGGGAATTCCCCACAGGGCAACCCCGAACCAAAATTAAAAAAAAAAAATGATGTGGGAGTCCCCCTAAATTCCATACAAGGCCCTTCAGGTCTGGTATGGATATTAAGGGGAACCCCAGCCAAAATTTAAAAAAAAAAATTGACGTGGGGTTCCCCCTAAATTCCATACCAGACCCTTCAGGTCTGGTATGGATTTTAAGGGGAACCCCGCGCCAAAAAAAAAAAAAAAAAACGGCATGGGGTCCCCCTAAAAATCCATACCAGACCCTTATCCGAGCACGCAACCTGGCAGGCCGCAGGAAAAGAGGGGGGGACGAGAGTGCGGCCCCCCCCCCTCCTGAACCGTACCAGGCCACATGCCCTCAACATTGGGAGGGTGCTTTGGGGTAGCCCCCCAAAACACCTTGTCCCCATGTTGATGAAGACAAGGGCCTCATCCCCACAACCCTGGCCGGTGGTTGTGGGGGTCTGCGGGCGGGGGGCTTATCGGAATCTGGAAGCCCCCTTTAACAAGGGGACCCCCAGATCCCGGCCCCCCCCTGTGTGAAATGGTAAGGGGGTACTTACCCCTACCATTTCACTAAAAAACTGTCAAAAATGTTAAAAATGACAAGAGACAGTTTTTGACAATTCCTTTATTTAAATGCTTCTTCTTTCTTCTTTCTTCCTTCATCTTCTTCTTCTTCTGGTTCTTCTGGCTCTTCTGGTTCTTCCTCCGGCGTTCTCGTCCAGCATCTTCTCCGTGGCGTCTTCTATCTTCTTCTCCTCGGGCCGCTCCGCACCCATGGCATGAGGGGAGGCTCCCGCTCTTCTCTTCATCTTCTTCTCTTCTTCATCTTCTTCTTCATCTTCTTCTTCCTTCTTCTCTTCTTCCTGTCTTCTCCGGGCCGCTCCGCAGCCATGCTGTGGCATGGAGGGAGGCTCCCGCTGTGTGACGGCGTCTCTTCGTCCGACGGTTCTTAAATAACAGGGGGCGGGGCCACCCGGTGACCCCGCCCCCCTCTGACGCACGGTGACATGACGGGACTTCCCTGTGGCATTCCCCGTGACGTCACAGGGAAGTCCCTCAAGTCACCGTACGTCAGAGGGGGGCGGGGTCACCGGATGGCCCCGCCCCCCGTTATTTAAGAACCGTCAGACGAAGAGACGCCGTCACACAGCGGGAGCCTCCCTCCATGCCACAGCATGGCTGCGGAGCGGCCCGGAGAAGACAGGAAGAAGAGAAGAAGGAAGAAGAAGAAGAAGAAGAAGAAGATGAAGAAGAAGATGAAGAAGAAGATGAAGAAGAGAAGAAGATGAAGAGAAGAGCGGGAGCCTCCCCCCCATGCCATGGGTGCGGAGCGGCCCGAGGAGAAGAAGATAGAAGACGCCGCGGAGAAGATGCTGGACGAGAACGCCGGAGGAAGAACCAGAAGAGCCAGAAGAACCAGAAGAAGAAGAAGATGAAGGAAGAAAGAAGAAGCATTTAAATAAAGGAATTGTCAAAAACTGTCTCTTGTCATTTTTAACATTTTTGACAGTTTTTTAGTGAAATGGTAGGGGTAAGTACCCCCTTACCATTTCACACAGGGGGGGGGCCGGGATCTGGGGGTCCCCTTGTTAAAGGGGGCTTCCAGATTCCGATAAGCCCCCCGCCCGCAGACCCCCACAACCACCGGCCACGGTTGTGAGGATGAGGCCCTTGTCCTCATCAACATGGGGACAAGGTGTTTTGGGGGGCTACCCCAAAGCACCCTCCCAATGTTGAGGGCATGTGGCCTGGTACGGTTCAGGAGGGGGGGGGGCCGCACTCTCGTCCCCCCCTCTTTTCCTGCGGCCTGCCAGGTTGCGTGCTCGGATAAGGGTCTGGTATGGATTTTTAGGGGGACCCCATGCCGTTTTTTTTTTTTTTTTTGGCGCGGGGTTCCCCTTAAAATCCATACCAGACCTGAAGGGTCTGGTATGGAATTTAGGGGGAACCCCACGTCAATTTTGGCTGGGGTTCCCCTTAATATCCATACCAGACCTGAAGGGCCTTGTATGGAATTTAGGGGGACCCCCACATCATTTTTTTTTTTTTTATTTTGGTTCGGGGTTGCCCTGTGGGGAATTCCCATGCCGTTTTTATCAATGAACTTCTATGTGTATTGTCGGCAATGCAATAGCCGCGGTAGTTTTAAATGAGTTTTTTCCTTCCAAATGTCATTTTGCTGTCAGACTGTTCTAAACACAGGAAACATGCGCCCCTTTACAGGCATACTATAGACAACCCCCAGCTACGAAATTTAAAGGGATATTACACTTTTATTGTTTGACTTTAAGTATTATTAAAATCACTGCTCCTGAAAAAACGTCCGTTTTTAAAACTTTTTTTTGCATTGATCCATGTCCCCTGGGGCAGGACCCAGGTCCCCAAACACTTTTTATGACAATAACTTGCATATAAGCCTTTAAAATTAGCACTTTTGATTTCTCCCATAGACTTTTAAAGGGTGTTCCGCGGCATTCGAATTTGCCGCGAACACCCCAAATTGTTCGCTGTTCGGCGAACTTGCGAACAGCCAATGTTCGAGTAGAACATGAGTTCGACTCGAACTCGAAGCTCATCCCTACTTATAAGACACAAAGACATAAAGACATATACAAATTGGTTGTCTAGCTTGTACAGGTAATATCGCAAGTACATCAGGTAAAAAAAAAAAAAAATGAAAGGGAAAGAAAAAGAGAGGAATACATCCATGCAATACAATTTTAACATGTAAGTGAAAAGGGGATTTTTGGAATTTTTGGGCCGCCCCCCCACTGCCCATAAAGGCCTATACCTATTAACTAGGAATTACATTTAATCGTCGATTCTTGGTATCGTAACTGAAGCTAGTCCAACATTAGTAAGCAATGTTCATTTCCTCCAGCCACCCACTCCAAACCTTATTAAATTTCAATTGGCAGCCTCTATTAAGATAGGTATCTTTATATAGTGGAAGATTATCGTTAACCAAACGTTTCCACTGGACATTTGTGGGGGGATAGGGCTTCTTCCATTGAAATGTTATGGTTTTCCTAGCGTAAAATAGAAGCAAACCAATCATCGTGCGTTTAGCTACAGCAGGAACTAATTTTTTTATAAGGCCCAACATACAAATCTCCATAGACAGTGGTAGATTAGTGGATGCAATTTTATTGATTAGGCCTAGTACCTCCCCCCAGAATTGTTGTATCTTTGGACAATGCCAAAAGATATGGGAAAAATCTCCGGGGGTGTAGCTACATCTCCAACACTTAGGGGAGTGGGCAGGATTTATCAAATGAAGTCTGTGGGGAGTGAAATACGCCCGGTGGACTATTTTAAATTGGACTAACTTGTCACGTATAGAGACTAGCGAACTAAAAGGGAAGTCCCAAACACTATCCCAATCTTCGCCACTCAAAGCTGGAATGTCACGCTGCCAACGGGACAAAAGGCCGTCCAACGGAGGCAAGGACTCATAGATTAAATGCTGATATATGTGAGATATAGGTTTTTTTGTACAACCGGATCTAAGAGTAGTCTCCAGTTTAGACTGTATTAATATACAGGACGAACGTGGGAATTGGGCTTCGAAAGCATGCGAAAGTTGAAGATAACGGAACTGATAGTGCTGCGGAAGATTATACTGGGAGGAAAGCTGACAAAAAGAAAGCAGTGAGGTGCAAGACACCACTTGTGAGATTAATTTTATACCATATCTAGTCCATATCTGGGGGTCAATAGATTTGTAAAAATGTGGTAAATTGGGGTTTAGCCATAGGGGTGTATTAGGGGAAATTCCCATCTGGCTGTGTTTTTCAATAGCCAAGCCCATTTTCCAGGCCCGTAAAGTAGTAAGCATAGACGGAGTTAATAAGTGTGGGGCACATGGGCCTCTGTAAATTAGGTATTGAAGAGATTCCCAGGAGCCTGCCACGGTGGCCTCCAAAGCGGAGGCCACATTGGTTTTATCAGGATTTAGCCACCAGACCACTGTCACCAGCTGTGTCGCCAAAAAGTACTTATAGCACAGATTTTGCACTCTTTAGGTTCCAGTGGGACATGCTTGTATTGATAATGAAAAATAATTCATATATGCTTTACTGATAATAAAATGACAATATAAGTGCTTATATGCTAATGTTAGGTCATTTACGAAACTTGCTAATAATTACTTTGCAGAAGTATTTTAATAGAACGAAATTGTTTTTGTTCTCCATCCTTAGAATGTGTTATTGTACACTTTGTGGAGTCAGTCTCCACGTATTTCATAGGATTGATCCAGCTCATAAGGTGTTCCAAAATAACAGAAATGAATGTCTCTTGTAATTGATCCTGTGCGGCTTCTGCAAATTCTGCTTATCCTGCATGTTAATTTGTAAGAATGTTATAGAGGTCCTACATGACAACTGTCCAGGACTGGAGCTTAAAAGTCTACGATTCGATCAAGAAATCAAATCCTAGCATGACACTTAGGGGTAGATTTACTAAAGACAAATAGACTGGCACTTTGGAAGCGCAGTTGCTCCAAAGCTTAGTAAATGAGGTAAAGCTTCACTTTACAAAGAATACCCAATCACATGCAAGGAAAAAACAAAACAAAAAAACAGCATTTTTGCTTGCACATGATTGGGCAATGGATGTCCAAGGCTCCCCTTATTTACTAAGTTCTGGAGCAACTGCACTTCCAAAGTGCACAGTCTATTTTGCCTTTAGTAAATCAGTATGGCAGGATCTCCGTGCACAAATTTCTCTATTTCCTAATCTTTACTTTTACATTGTCATGTTTCTTTTCTAAATAAATGTTCAAAACCTTCACTGTGAGCAGAGAGGTTCTTGGTGTCCTTTTAGGAATGCCTATGGAGGAAAAAAATAAAAGACGGGAGGTTAGGATACAGAATATGCACTCATACTGTATATTATTAAGTGCAACATATGACTAAAAGTCCTCATTTCCAAATTCTTTACAGCTCTCGCTATGGTTTTTGTGGACAAAACCGCAGCTGAAAGTGTAAAACCAGGTAAGAATATGTATTTTTTTTCTTTTTTTGGATGGGGGGGGGAGGGTGCATAAATGTGAATTGCGACCAGTACCCTGTTTCCCCGAAAATAAGCCCTACCCTGAAAATAAGACCTACAAGGACTTTAATTAGGGCTTATTTGGGGGGTAGGGCTTATATTGCAGCCATCACCGACGATCATGCTAGGTCTTATTTTCGGGGAAACAGGGTAGAATATTTATTTGTAATATTTAATATTTATATATTTAATATTTATTTTTAATAATATTTAGAATAAATATCTTTAACTCGTGCTAGACAATATAGTATGTATAGAGAAAAAACTACTAAGCTACTTTAAAATGTTAACATTGAGTTTTGTATGTGCTGTTTATTTTTTATAGAATAAATTTTTTTATTTTTTTTTACATTTTTGGTCAGCTAAATATGATAATGTTCTTATTTACGGACTCTAGCAAGCAGGAAATTATGTTTACCAATTATGTTTACCATACAAATCCTAACTACCACTTCAGAAGTTAAGATATTTTAGACTTTATCTATGTAGAGAGCTGAATGAGTTAGATGAGCGACTAAAGCCCCATCTCTTTACACAGTAAATAAAATTTAATTAGTGTTAAAGTAAACCTCTATCTGCTTTGCTGAAAAAAAAAAGCCTGTTGATACAGAGCTTACTGGCTTAAATTACAATGTATTCAAATAGGCAAATGAGTTGAGTTAAGCCCCATTCACACCTGAGTTTAGCGGTTTCAGGCAGAAAGTTGTGCGATTTTTGCCACGGTTTTGCCGCAATTTTGCCGCAATTTTGTACAGGTCAAAAGGTCACCAATGTAAAAAGCAGAAAAATGCCCAAATCTGCCTAAAAAAAAAAGTTCCAGAACTTGTTTGAGCTTCAGGTGTTTTGGGGCTTCTGGCTTCAGGCATTTTGGAGTGGAGGTGTGAACCATCTCCATAGAGAATAATAGATTTTTTCCCCTCCAGCGTTTTGTAGCTTCAGGCTTCAAGCTACAAAACGCTCGGGTGTGAATGGGGCCTCAGTGCGATGACTTCTCCCCCTCCCTGCCTGATAGGATGGCTATGTTTGTGTTGTCAATTAAACAGAGACAGTCTGAAAGCAAACAGCTACTGCTTTGCCCTCCCCTTAGAAAACCTGCGTCTTAAATGTTCATTTGCAATTTTTTTTTTTTTTTAGTTTTGGATAGAATAGGGAATAGGGTTAGAAACCCTGGCAATTTTTTATTCCGTTTTGAGTACCTGCCAGGTAGATGCACCCTCTCTATTTGTTCTGGTGACTTTTGTCACTGATACAGAAGGAGAGAGGAAATCCTAAATTATACAGTTGTCTCCAGAACAAGAATAGATGGGAAATATTCCAAATGGTCTAATCACTTTGTATAGAATTCCACTCACCTCTTGTCACATGCGAGGGGGTGCTAATAAGTATTGAGCCTTACCCATAAAAAAATTGAGCTAGGAAGCCCTAAATTGTAGGGTGTACTGGCCAATTTGTCTATATTCAATGGTGCAAAAAATCAGCTACCTATGATTTTAACTTATCTTTCTTTTTTCAGGTCCAAAGTGAACATGGCAGCACCTCCAGAAAAAATTCAATGTGGAAGAGCATAGGTCCATAATCAATTTCCTGTTTCTCCAAGGGAAAGGTGCGAAGCAGATCCATAATGAACTGTCACAAACCTTTGGGTGATAGTGATCCCAAAACTTTTGACTTTTGCCGGCACAGAGATTTTAATAATTAAAACTGGACGTTTTCGGTGCTGAAAGTGAGAAACCCAGCAGAAGGCCTGTTTCTGTCTCTGTGCCTGCAAAAGTCAAACGTTTTTGGATCCACTTTGCTGCAAGCTTTCTCATTTCCAAGTCGTTGTGGATAATGGCACCAACTCTCTCATGTGATTTTTCCCGGATATGTAGCAATATTTTTGCTGACATGAATGGCTTTCACATTTGCAGGCACAGAGACAGAAACAAGCCTTCCACTGGGTTTCTCACTTTCAACACAGAAATGGCCGGTTTTAAAACTGACAACCCAATGTTTAACTGTTGCATATGGAGGGCCACCGTCACCCAAAGTTTGTGACATTTCATCATGGATCTGCTTCATATCTTTCCCTTGGAGAAACAGGAACTTGATTACGGTCCTATGCTCTTCCACCTAGAATTTTTCTGGAGGTGCTGCCATGTTCACTTTGGACAGTGGTGGCTGGTGTTTTTTTTTTTTTGAGGGAGGGGGCGTCTAACAGCCCAGCCCCCCCCAGGCTGCCGGTGGAGCGGCACTACCCCCCTGCCCCGGCACTAACACATTCCCCACTCCCCCACCACCACCCGCTGTCCTTACCTTGAATGCAGGCGGTAAGAGCATGGTGGGCTCAGGGAAAGCTGCTACAGTGTCCTCTCCTGGAGCAGCTTCTGCAGTGTCTTCTCTCTCCTCCTCCCGGCGCTAGGCATCCAATAAGATCGCCAGATGTTTTGGCCAATCGGGAAACAGGTTTCATACCTGCTTCCCGATTGGCCGGGAGGTGGATCAGTGTTGCAACAGCAAATTTTCATTCGCTGTTGCAACACACCTGGGTGGGCTCCAGATGCAATGCTCTGCGTCCCCAGTCCACCCTATTTTGAAGCCTATGGCTCTAATCAGTGCTTAAAAAAAAAAAAAAAACCCCGAAAGGGACCGGACACATGAATAGGGGTTGGCCGCAGCGGCAGTGGATAGATTCATGCTATGCATGAATCTATCCATTATGCATATAGGGGGTGGGGATAATGGGGGGGCGGCGCCCGGACACCCCTAATGGACGGACCGCCCCCTGACTTTGGACCTGAGAAAGAAAGATAAGTTAAAATCATAGGTAGCTTCCTAGCTCAATTTTTTCTGGGCAAGGCTCAATACTTATCAGCACCCCCTTGTATCTGAGACAGGAAGTGAAGAAAAATTTCCCCAATGGACAAAAGAAAACAAAATCTGGAAGGGTTTTCAAACCTTCTGTACTCTGCCAAAAAAAAAATATATCTTGTCTAATTGCTTTAATGATTTTTTCTTCACAATGTATAATTGACTGTCCACCTAACCAAGTACCGGGCTGTTACCCATGTGGCATGCCACACTGCTCCGACATTGCAAAGCCACCCAAAAATAGATGTATGGCTTGTCAGTTAGATGGCTGCATCTGCAAGGCAGGCTATTACTTTCAGGATGGCAAATGTGTCCCAAAATCTCAATGTATTTAGTGTCCAGAAAACACGGTCTTCCAAGCCTGCTCCAAGAAGCCCATCGCCTGTGGCCAAGTGTATTCAAATGAAGGATGTTCATACCTCTGACCAATAGATGTCACTGTTTGCAGTTGTTATATAATACTTTCTATGCTCTGTCATGTTAATTCCATTTCCTGTTCCTGTTATTATTAACTCAGAAGGCTGCATGTGTTTTATGGATGCCTGAATTTGTTCATAAAAAGCACATTAAAACTACTTTGTCTCCGAGACTAAATGATACAACAATAGGATGTTAAGGAGGATCTTCAACAATATGTTGAATTGTTTGGGACAAAATGTACAGAATATTATGAATTCTTTGGTAAAAAAAATAAATAATACAATTTAGTCGTTTGTGTACTTTTTAACAACATGGTACAGTGATTATGTAATTTGCATTCTTGCCTTGCAGTGCTGGGATCTTAGGCTCAATCCTTGAAATGAATGCAAGTTGAAAGATATTTTATAAGCAAAAGATTGCCGCTCCAATCTCTCAAATCCGTATCAAGACACCCGCCCTAATGGAACTCACAGGTGCTGGCTCTGCACAAGCTTGAGGAAAGAGAAAAATATCCTGGACGGCCGCACACCATAGAAGGCATCTTTATTGATATAAAGAAATAAAATCCAAATGCAGTCACCTCATGTACAGGGAGGAACAGGAAAGATAGCTAACATGTTTCACGCCCCATCATGGCGCTTATTCATAGCTCATGTTAGCTATCTTTCCTGTTGCTCCCTGTACATGAGGTGACTGTATTTGGATTTTATTTTTTTATATCAATAAAGATGCCTTCTATGGTGTGCGGCCGTCCAGGATATTTTTCTCTTTCCTGAAAGATATTTTAATGGTCTTAACAAGTTTGCTTTGTATTTAACTTTTCTATAATAATATTGCAAACACTTACACTCACCAACCACTTTATTAGGTCCCCCTTGCTAGTACCGGGTTGGACTCCCTTTTGCCTTCATTCTTCATGGCATAGATACAACGAGGTGTTAGAAACGTTCCTCAGGGATGTTGGTCCATAGTGACATGATGGCATCACACAGTTGCTGCACCACATACTGAAGGTGCTCTATTGGATGAGATGTGGTGAGTGTGGAGGCCATTGGAGTACAGTGACCTCATTGTCCAGTGGTGAGATGATTGGAGCTTTGTGACCTCATTGTCCAGTGGTGAGATGATTGGAGCTTTATGACCTCATTGTCCAGTGGTGAGATGATTGGAGCTTTGTGACCTCATTGTCCAGTGGTGAGATGATTGGAGCTTTGTGACCTCATTGTCCAGTGGTGAGATGATTGGAGCTTTGTGCATTATCCTACTGGAAGGAGCCATCAGAAGATGGGGACACTGTAGTCATAAAGGGATGGACATGGTCAGCAACAATACTCAGGTAGGCCGTGGCAATTAAACCATGCTCAATTGGTACTAAGAGGCCCAAAGTGTGGCAAGAATATATCCCCCCCACACCATTACACCCCGACCACCAGCCTGAACCATTGATATGAGGCAGGATGGATCCATGCTTTCATGTTGTTTTTTTTTTTTTTTTTTTAATCTCTTTATTAATTTTCCAATAGAAAACATTTTACAACATACACTTTTAATCTTCAACTTACCCAATCTCGCAGGAGCTTTCATATAATTTTCATTGATAATAATTGCAACAAATAAAAACATTCATTCTTCCCCTTAAAGCGGAGGTCCACACAAAATTGAAATTTCAGGCTTTTTGGAACCCTCCTCCCCTCCGGTGTCACATTTGGCACCTTTCAGGGGGTAGGGGGTGCGGATACCTGTATATAACAGGTATTTGCACCCATTTCCGGGCATAGACCCCCACGTAAGTCTACGCCACTTCCCGACCCCCCTGCTGTCTGCTGGGAGACACACGGGTCACAGAGACAGCAGGGAACGTTCTGATTGCTCAAAGCGACTCGCACATGCACAGTAGGGAACCAGGAAGTGAAGCCGCAAGGCTTCACTTCCTGATTCCCTTACCAAAGATGGCGGGGGCAGCACCCGAGGACCGAGGGAGGGGTCAGCCTTGAGTGCTGACATCGCGGGTGCCCTGAACAGGTAAGTGTCCTTATTTTAAAAGTCAGCAGCTGCAGTATTTGTAGCTGCTGACTTTTAAAAAAATAAAAGTCGCCGGACCTCTGCTTTAAGCCCTTGTATTACTGGTGTGGTTTGTTGTATTCTTTCGCTTTTCCTGTCAAACATCTCGCTACTTTCTTTGTTGCTATTCCAGCCGTTCACTCCTTAGGTTGCCCAGAGGCCATTATAGGTTCTGCTATCCAACTTGCCCATACTCTCTCATATTTTTCCTCACATCTTCTGTTACAATATGTTTCCCTATATAACGGCAAATTATCATTACCTAAATATTTCCAAAAGGCTAATAAGGGAGCTTCTGTTTTTTTTTTCCAATTCATTACTATTGCCTTTCTCGCATATAAAATCAGTAGACTTACTTGTGTTTTCTTTACTATAGTGGAAGTATTGATATGGCAAAGTACTAATGCGCTACCAACAGTGTATCAATACAAATAAAGTGCTAATTAATAAAGTGCATACATATAAAGTGCTAAATGAAAAAAGCAGCTAAACTTCTATAGTGTAACCAACACCTCTAAAAATGTATATCGTGTAGTGAAGTAGCTGCCCCTGCGTCGTTGTTCGTCCGTCGGACTAGCATACAGACAAACGGATTTTTCGACCGGACTCGAGTCCGTCGGAAAGATTTGAAACATGTTCTATTTCTAAAGTCCGTCTGATTTTTCAACAGCAAAGGTCCGATGAAGCGCACACACGATCGAATTGTCCAGCGGATTCGTTCCGTCGGACCTTTGCTGTCGAAAAGTCCGGTCGTGTGTACACGGCATTAGAATGATCTTTACCCTAACCTCTATTATTATTATCCATATCCTAAAAATAATATCAAATTTCCTTCACACATATATAAACCAAGACTTTCCAATGGACACAATCAAAACAGACAAACAGACAAACAAACAACGACAAGAAAAAAAAAAGTCAAAGGTTCGAGTCAAATTTTAATAATATTGCAGAGGTTCGGAACTCCTCCCATTGTTGCCATATCTTTGGAATTTGTTAAGCTCTCTTCTGCCAATATTATTTTGTTCCAAGGATTGGCTCTCGCTCATCTCACACACGCATTCAACCATTGAGGGGCCTACCGTCTTCCGCCAATTGCGGGCTATGACCGTACTTACTGCGGTAAGCCTATGTCATAAGATGTCTTTTTTTTTTTTAAGGATCTCACTGATCCAGGAATAATTGATAACACAGAGATACATGTGTCTGGTTGTATAGTAGATCCTGTCATTTTCCTAATGATGTCAAAAAAATCTTTGACCAAAATGAAAAAAAAAAAAGACAAGTAGACAAAAATACCGTATATGTGACCTTGTGCCTCTTGCGTTAAGATTTCTCCAACATATCTCTCTGATTATCAACATTCATTTTATGCATATCTACCGGGCATCGATACCACCTAGCTAAAGTTTTATCATTTCTTTCTTGATGTCTGGCCGTGAAAATTGAGTACTCTCCATGATACTTTTTTTTATTTGCACTAACATACAATTTTTCAGGACAAGCTTTCGGGGTATGTCCCCTTCTTCAAGGTCCAAGCAGTACTGATTCATACATTTTTAAGCAGAATGTTAAAAAAAAAAAAAAAAAACACATCTCTGAGGGAAAAGAGAGAGAAAAAAAAGAAGAAAAAAACAAACACAAATAAAGATAGCAGCAGAGTTTGTGAGATAAGACAGAGGGAGAGCTATATACTGGAGGGGGGGGTGATAGTCACAGAGGGGTCGTAAAACTTTAGTATAATGGGAAAGGAAACCAATATCTAAATTCAGGCCATTATTTTTTGTGTCAAAAAGAATTATCATTCTTAGTTCAAATGTTTTCCTTTCCTGGATAGTTCTGAAATTCCTTTTAGGAAACTAAAACATTGAGGTCTTCTATAGTGTGGTCCGGTTGTGAGAAGGGATACTTGACTTGAATCACAACAAGTTTGATGTCTGGCCGATTGGGATAACTTATGTGTTCAAAAAAAAAAAAAAAAACACTTTTCCCAATCTGAGATGGGGATTGACATCTCCAATTACTTATCCCATTTAGTTATATATGGTAATTCTTCACAAGAGTTTTTAGGAAGCAAATATTTATAGATAGTAGATAGAACATGAGTTGGGGTCTCTATTCTTGTAGTATTAATCGTTAAAATTCAGTTAATGGTCTATCTAATGGGAAGTTTTGTATCAGAGAATGAATATATGTTTGAAGTCGATGGCATTGTATCCATTTAGTTCTAAACTCCAAACCCCAAGAATTTATTGGGGGGGGTTTCCGTCCACCAAACTCTGGATAAGTCTTACATCCTCACAACTGTGCCACTTTAGAAAGACTGATGCCTCTGCCGCCGGTGGAAATTTAGGATTAGAAAATAGAGGAATTTGATGAGGTAGGGATCTATGAACAGCAATAGTAACCCCCCCCCCCCACCTAGATTTAGAGTAGGAAAAAGAATCATGATGCCATGTTGGATAATATTTGTTCTGTATATTGGGTATGTGCTCTGAGCGAAAATGCGTTTCCTGGAAAAAGATAATACTGACCTTTTGTTTATGAAGAGAGTATAAAATTTGTGATCTCTTAGATGGGGGATTCAATCCTCTAGCATTAAAGGAGCAAATGTTGACTGAACCTTGGTTTACGAGTAACGCGGTTAACAAGCGTTTTGAAAGACAAGCAACTTTTCTTTTTTTTATTCTGACTCGGTTTGCGAGTGTTGTCTTGCAAGACGAGCAGAATTCAAGCTAATAGGGTGTGCAGTACCGTATTTGGCCAGAGGTGCAGGGGGCGCCAGTGACACTCAGAACGGTTTGGAGCCGTTCGGAAATACTTGGAATCACTGGGAAATACTCGGAAACACTCGGAAATACTCTGAGCCTTTCCGAGTTCAGCGGAGCTGTCCCAGAGTACTTCCGAGGCTCTCCGGCGCGCCCCCACCTCTGGACACATGCGGTATTGCATGCAATAGAAGTCAATGCGCAACAAATTATCTTCGCTTCCATTGACTTCTATGGGGAAACTCGCTTTGATATGCAAGCGTTTTGGATTACAAGCATTCTCCTATGCTCGTAATCCAAGGTTGCACTGTAATTTATAAACAGAAGAAAAAGAAATAAAAGAGGCTTACCAACACTTACACAAGACAACAAAAAAATAAACAAATCGCAATACTAAATTACACTTTTGAGTCCAAACTTACTATTGTAAGGTCCCTACATTGGGAGTACAAAAAGGCCTCCACTAGATCAGCCACGGAAGCACATTCATTATAATGGATAGATAAGCAGAGGGCAGGTGAGCCTGGTGGGAGCCCATCCCTCCTTAAAGGTACAGGGGCGTACTGGACCCCCAGCATATGGCACAGTGGCAGAAAAGGTCTCCAGTGCGTTTCTTTCACCAGTATTCCAATAGTACAAACAAATGGTCACTGTCCCCACCTATAACTGGCCTTCGAAGCAAGGAGCACATGGAAGGGCAGTGGAACATAACCAAAGGAAATTCCCAGGCTCAACTCACCAGCCAGCCTGCAACCCACCGAATTAACCTGTCTTAACAGTTTGCGTTAAAAACAGGGATTTCTTTTGGCTACCTATTTTTGTTCCCTAGAGAAATTGTCACAGCAAGGTTAGTTTTAAGTAGGATCTCTAATAGAAGAATAATGGCAGAGGCATACTAGTCGTTGGTTGTAGAATTTACTGTTTTGATTGTAATTATTTATTGGACTGTATGGCGGGCTGTAGACGGAGGACGGTGATGTCAAACTAAAGTCTCTCTATGTTTTAACACACCGATAAATAAAGGATGAATACAGAGAGTTTTTTTTTTTTGTTATTTTTTATTAGGCATAAACAGACACATGAAACAATACAATTAATTTCATTTCACATCTCCGGCCCCTGAAATGTGTTCATGTTTTAGTTAAACTCCTCAGCAAGCCTGAGGCAGAACGCATGTCTTGTCACTGGATGAGCGGCGGACGTACGGTGGTTGGCAGTAGCAGCCGGAGTAAGAGACTGCAAGGCATACAATTCCTTTGTTTTGGCAGGTCTTCTGACACGTGGGATGGAGACCACAGTAAGATAAGACTTCATTTGGTCCACATTCTTTGGGGAAGAAAACAGGAAGAGAAATAGGTTGTGCGAGGTCAGTAATGAAATATGTTACCTTACAGTAATTAAAAGATAATTAACCCCTCCAATACCGGGAGCTTTCACCCCCCCCCCTTCCTGCCCAGGCCACTGTCCCACTTTAAATGACAATTGGTCGGTCATGCAACACTGTAACCATATGACATTTTTTATCATTTTTTTGAGACAGATAAAGCTTTCTTTTGGTGGTATTTATTCACCACTGGGCTTTTTATTCTTTGCTAAATAAACGAAAAGGGCAGAAAATTTGAGAAAAATTGTTTTTCTTGGCTTCCGTTATAAAATATTGCAAATAAGTATTTTTTTTCTACACTGGTGAGGCTGTACTGATGGGCACTGATGGGCTGCATTGATGACGCTGCACTGATAGACACTGATGGGCACTGAAGAGGCTGCACTGATGGGCATTGATAAGCAGCACTAATAGGCGCTGATAAGCTGCATTGATCTGCACTGATGGGCACTGATGAGGCTGCACTAATAGGCACTGATGGGGCTGCACTGATGGGCACTGATGAGGCTGCACTGATGGGCACTGGAGAGGCTGCACTGACAAGCACTGATGAGGCTGCACTGATGGGCATTGATAAGCTGCACTAATAGGTGCTGATAAGCTGCATTGATCTGCACCGATGGGCACTGGTGAGGCTGTACTGATGGGCACTGATAAGCTGCACTAATAGATGATGATAAGCTGCATTGATTTGCACTGATGGGCACTGATGGGGCTACACTGCTGGGCATTGATAAGCTGCACTAATAGGCGCTGATAAGCTGCATTGATCTGCACTGATGGGCACATTTCTTTAGTGAAAATAACCCAAAGCAGTGTAAATTATTTAGTCTGTAGGAAAGTTATACAGTCCATAAACTATGGGATATATATTTGAAATGTAATCAATCCTTATGATCTAATTTCTTGAGGCCTGAAAACACCAGGACAGCACAAATACCCCAAAATGACCCCTTAGACAGTCCAAGGTATTTTGTAAGAGGCATGGTGAGTTTTTGGAAGTTGTAATCTTTTGTCACAATTTTTTTTTTTTACATACTGTCACCAGTGCAGTACAGCGTCATCATATGACTGGTGTGGCGGACACAGACTGGCGACAGTCAGACTTTGTGAAAATTAATATTTGTGTCATTTTCAAAAAATTTCAAAAATGTTGTCCATGGCTGTAATCTATTGACCGGCTTCTGTTGAACAGATAGGGCCTCACACAGAAAGAAATTTGCCTGAACCAGCTGAATATTGATCCATGTATGGACAGCTTGAGTTTAGCCTAAATTATAATCAGTACAAGGGACATCAAGTACAGTTAGTATAATGTGTCCCTTGTGCTGATTCTTCTTGGTTAAACAAAAATGTTATCTTTCCTACTTTCCACCCGCATAGTGATATTGGGTCTGGGGTTAAAAGTAACATTTCTGTCTTTGCAGATGACACAAAGCTATGCAGTGGAATAACGTCCTTACAGGATGTCTCCAATTTACAAGCCGACCTCAATGCACTGTCTAATTGGGCAACTAAGTGGCAAATGAGGTTTAATGTTGATAAATGTAAAGTAATGCACTTGGGGGGCTATGAATATGCCTACATCATACATACTAGGGGGGTACAACTGGTGGAAGCCATGGTGGAGAAGGATCTGGGGGTTTTGGTAGATCACAAGCTCAATTATTTACATGCAATGCCAAACGCCAAATGCGGTTTCCAAAGTTAGCAAAGTCCTTTCTTGTATCAAGAGAGGTATGGACTCCAGAAAAAGAGAGAGAGAGATCATTTTGCCCCCCTGTACAATTCATTGGTAAGACCTCATCTGGAATATGCAGTTCAGTTTTGGGCTCCAGTTCTCAAAAAGGATATCGGGGAACTGGAGAAAGTGCAGAGAAGGGCAACCAAACTGATAAGAGGCATGGAGGAGCTAAGCTATGAGGAAAGATTAGAGGAACTGAATTTATTCCATCTTGAGAAGAGGAGAATAAGGGGGGATATGATCACCATGTACAAATACATAAGTGGTCCATATCGTGAACTTGGTGTTGAGTTATTCACTTTAAGGTCATCACAGAGGACAAGGGGGCACTCTTTACGTCTAGAGGCAAAAAGATTTAATCTCCAAATATGGAAAGGTTTCTTCACAGTAAGAGCTGTGAAAATATGGAATAGACTCCCTCCAGAGGTGGTTCTGGCCAGCTCAGTCGATTGCTTTAAAAAAGGCCTGGATTCATTCCTAGCTGTAGATAATATAACTGGGTACTGACATTTACAGGTAAAGTTGATCCAGGGAAAATCCGATTGCCCCTCGAGGGATCAGGAAGGAATTTTTTCCCCTGCTGTAGCAAATTGGAGCATGCTCTGCTGGGGTTTTTTTGCCTTCCTCTGGATCAACTGTGGGTATAGGTTTGTGTATATGGGATTGTATTTTTTTTTTTTGGCTGAACTTTATGGACTTGTGTCTTTTTTCAACCTGACTAACTATGTAACTGTGTGAAATCTTCCAGTGTGGCAGGGGTTAATACGACTGAGGGGCTCTCAGAGCAAGACAGTCAGGCTATGCCCACCCTTGCCACCCCACTGTGCCATTCACAGACACAGTACTGCAACTTCTATCAATGACACAGGATCTCTGAATGGAGAGGAAATGGAGTTATCAACCACCTGCCCATCCTTGATTCAGAGATCCTGTGTCATTCAAAGAAGTTGGGGCGGAAAGGGCGGGCAGAGTCTGACTCTCTTGATGAAGTTGTAGTACGGCATCTGCAAATGGCACAGCTGGATGGAAAGAGCAGGCCTAGCCCGACTCTCTTGATTAGAGTTGTATTAACCCCCACCATACTGGAAGAATACAGGGGTGGTGGGATAAGAAACTGTTACCCGTATATTATATTTGAGATTTAATATCTCTCAGATATGGTTTGGGGTTAAATGAGAGTTCTTTGACCATGAGTGAAACACAATAACAAAAATGTATTGGTATATAGTAAAGTAGGCCTAGACTAATAGACAGCAATCTATCTAATTGTACAGGAAAAGGGTAAAAATCATGGATTACATGAAGGAATACAGAGTATATTCCTTAAAACATTCATCTACAAACAGTAGGACAGAAAATACATAAGACCAATATATTTAGATACACGTAAAAGGGAGATTTCCCATATTTACCATTCCCATAGAGGTTCCATTCATGTGACTGCTCTGCCATAGAGTGTGTGTTTCCCTCCCATCTAGTCTGTGTATATCATTACAGGCTGATGCCTCATTGATTGACATGGCGTGGCTCTAATTGTTGGGCTTCCCTATTCCTGGTTCAGGACTGCCTACATCTCCAATTCCTATACTTTGCATAAGTCGGCCCCCTTTAATGCAAATCCTTGTGACTATTCTGAGCAGGAAATTAACTAAATATTCTGTGGACTGATGAGACAAAAGTTGAACTTTTTGGAAGGTGTGCATCCCTTACATGGTGGTGGTAGTGTGATGGTCTGGAGCTGCTTTGCAGCTTCAGGACCTGGGCGACTTACCATAATTGATGGAACCATGAATTCTGCGCTCTACAAGAAAATCCTGAAGGAGAATATCTGACCATCAGTTCCTTAACTCAAGCTCAAGCGCGCTTGGGTAATGCAGCAGGAGCAGGTAAATGATCCTAAACACACCAGCAAGTCCACCTCTGAATGGCAAAAAAAGAAATGAAGGTTTTGGAGTCACCTAGTCAAAGTCTGGACCTGAACCTGACTGAGATGCTGTGGCATGACCTTAAACAGGCCATTCCTGCTGGAAAACCCTCCAATGTGGCTGAATGAAAACAATTCTGCAAAGAAGAGTGCGCCAAAATTACTCCACAGCGATGTGAAAGACTCATTGCCAGTAATCACAAATGCTTGATTGCAGTGGTTTCTGCCAAGACTGCCACAACCAGTTAATAGGTTTAGGGGACGATTACTTTTTTACATAAAGCCAGGCAGGTTTGGAGTTGGACACCTTTTTTCCCTTAATAAATGAAATCATCATTTAAAAACGGTATTTTGTATTTACTTGGGATATCTTTGTGTAATATTAAAATTTGTTTGATGATCTGAAACATTTAAGTGTGACAATTACAGTGCATGCAAAAAAAAAAAAAAAATTGGGAAGGGGCTAACACTTTTTCACAGCACTATATATACTTGTAATTTTTGTGGAACGCTGGCCACATGTGGTACAATCCGACACACAAGCATCTATGTAGTGTGCGAGGTCTTCTTTAGCCTAACCTTTTTTGGATATACTGTACAGTAAGCGGACTGACTGCTTAGGTAGACCCTTGTACTGCACGGGGTAAAGAGATTCTACAACCCGGTTGTAACATGTGTTGGCTGGCTTACCAGCAAGGTGGAAAGATATTTACGAGATTCCTCAACACCAAATGATTGCAGGGCTGCAGAAATAGAAAGGGAATCAAATTAGACCACAAAAAATGGTAATATATAGTAGAAGAATTTGTAACATAATAACGAGATGGGATGACTGATGAAATGATTCCCAGGAACAGAGGGATGAGCTGTGCAAAAAACATTTCTATTAATTGGAGCTCCACCATAAAATAAACCCGAACTGAGAGAAAAATAGGGAGGCGGCCGCCGATGAACCCTCTTCTGAAAATGTTTGTTCCCTGGCTGTGCCTGGCCTCGCTACTCCTGATCTCTACAATTATTGTAGGTTAGTAACTCAGACAGAACTGAAGACTCAGGATTGGTATGACAGCCAGGGAATTAAAATGTTACAGCAGCCTATATATTCACTACAGTTATCCTTTAAATTGTATGTAAGGATAAACTTCTCTTATTTGCTTCCCTTTGTTCTGATACATATCCCATTGAAAGCATGTTTTTAAAATACCGTATTTATCGGCATATAACACGCACATTCATTTTAAGAGGGAAGTTTAAGGAAAAAAACTTACGGAACTTTGAATCAAAATAAGGGTCAGTGCCGATCTGCAGCCTCACCATTGCCATCAATGCTGCCTGATCAATGCCCACCTGCAGCCTCACAAGTGCCATCAATAGAGCCTTATTAGTCAACATCAATGCAGCCTCACCATTGCCATCAATGCAGCAGCCTCACCATTGCCATCAATGCAGCAGCCTCACCATTGCCATCAATGCAGCAGCCTCGCCATTGCCATCAATGCAGCAGCCTCACCATTGCCATCAATGCAGCAGCCTCACCATTGCCATCAATGCAGCAGCCTCGCCATTGCCATCAATGCAGCAGCCTCGCCATTGCCATCAATGCAGCAGCCTCACCATTGCCATCAATGCAGCAGCCTCGCCATTGCCATCTATTGACTTCCTATTACAGAGGCCGCCAAGTAAACAGGAGATTCTCACTGTATGTAATCTGATGGCACTCGTCCCGCTCCCCCCGTTGCCTCCGAGGCAGCTGAAATTATAGTATTGACGTATAACACGCACACGCTATTTGCACCCGATTTTCTTGGTGAAAAAGTGAGTGTTATACGCCAATAAATACAGTATATATACACTATATTGTTAAAAGTATTGGGACGCCTGCCTTTACACGCACATGAACTTTAATGGCATCCCAGTCTTAGTCCGTAGGATTCAATATTGATTTGGCCCACCCTTTGCAGCTATAACAGCTTCAACTCTTCTGGGAAGGCCGTCCACAAGGTTTAGGAGTGTGTCTATGGCAATGTTTGACCATTCTTCCAGAAGCACATTTGTGAGGTTGGGCACTGATGTTGGACGAGAAGGCCTGGCTTGCAGTCTCTGCTCTAATTCATCCCAAAGGTGTTCTATCGGGTTGAGGTCAGGACTCTGTGCAGGCCAGTCAAGTTCCTTCACCCCAAACTTGCTCATCCACTTCTTTATGGACCTTGCTGGTGACTGCAAGCCAGGCCTTCTTATCCAACATCAGTGCCCGACCACACAAATGCACTTCTGGAAGAACGGTCAAACATTCCCATAGACACACTATATATATATATATATATAAATATACCTGTATATGACTCTGTTATTTGATACTATTATTAATAAAACAGAATTCTAGAATTTTGCATATAAGCATAACATGTATTGATCCATATAATAAAAAAGTAATATATTTAAAGAAATTTGGCTTTATGTTCACCTGGTGATCACGCCGCTAACTAACTTCCTGGCCTATAAGTGACAACGCTCACTCATTTTACTTTAGAGATGAAGCAGTGTCACCCGAGGACAGGACTACAGTACATCTCCCGAATATTCACTGATATAATATGAGGGGGGGGGGGTGTTGTGCAGTCCACAGAAATAGCTAGACATAATGTAACTGATAACACTTCATTACAGGCTCTTTAGGTTTTTGGCAGGATCAACAGCTTTTTGTTGTCAGATATACAGTAACAACAAGCTTTCAATGAAAGGGAGAAAATAAGAGAAGCTCATTGTTGGGGTTTACCCCCCCCCCCCCCCATGAGGTATAGCAAATATTTCTTTCTAGAGCAGTGTTTCCTATAAAGCATTATAATTAGATAATGTCAATTGAAAGTCACAATAAAACATTTATTGCCCCATGAATGTGGTCAGTTTTTTTTCAGCCTGGAACATTTTAAGAGAAATAAGTGATCTGGGACAAATGTACTGATCTCTGGAGATCCAGGAGGACGAGCAACTGAGCCCATTGTTAGCTGCTGTCCGGTCCTCAGGAATTTGGGTTGTAACAAATCTGCATAATAATAATTCAGATAACAATGTTAGGAAGGGGACTCGCCCAATGAGAAGAGGAGAAGGACAGCGCCGAGTTTCATAATTTTCCTTTCTGATCTGTGAAATAATAAATACACATAATAAATAAGTTGGGGTATTTATTAAGACATAAGGCTTAGTGTAATAAGCTATTGTACTGTTTGCCAAAACCATTATTAATTAAAGCAATGAGAGTGGAAATAACAATTACCTAGATGGAAATAGTGATTGAGCAACAGGTGAATTGAGCCTGTAAGTGAATTGAGTCTCTGAGGTCTAATCATAGATGAATCCCATTACTGGCCCCCTTTTAGTTGCAGAATAATACATGTCACCATTGTATGGTCATGTGATCATTTAAGCTCTATAATGACTTCATTCTAATGATGGATATTGTACAATACAACATTTCAACAAACATTAATATTGTGAAAGATTATAGCACACAGTGTACGGTCACATTTTAGAAGCTCAACACCAAACCAAGTTCCCATCTTAGTAAGGATAATACAATCACATAATGTTTCTCCTTGTAGGATGAATTTCCATACTTACAGAGCAGATGTAGGATCTGATTAGGAAGGATAAAGTGTGATGACAATGGGGTCCATTGGAGCTCTTTTATACCCTTATGTGTCCTGGATGGGAGGGGCTGTCCATAGGATGTATCTAATGATTGGCAGAATGATATGACCAGTCCTACAACAAGGCAATTATTATTCTAATGACCCTGTGAGCTTCAGCAAGAGGATGAGGGTGGAGAAGGGAGCGCTTGAAAAATAAACTTCTTAAAAGTAAGAAGTAATGATTTTTACACTATGTAAAAAAAAAAATGAAAACACATACACAATATATATCTCACTGAACTTAGATCTTTCCTCAGATTGTATATATTGTAGAAAAAGTTTCTCCAGATGAGAAAATGTCACAAAAATTAGCAAAGAGCAATGGTCTTCAAGGATGTGTGTTATAATTTGGATGCATATAATGAAAATTACCAAATCACAACGATTCAGAACTAATAAAGAATACCACTGTTTGCAAGGATTATAGATCATAAAGGTTTCAAAGATGGGAATTTAAATATGTATATACTGTACTGTATATATATATATGTAGCGCCCTGCTCCTGAAGAGCAGACGCTATTCTTTTGAAATTTAAATTAGTTGAAGCTACAGTTAGGCTCAACTTATTATAGCCTAAATGTAATGGTTTCTGTGCCAGTTTGGCTGGACTGTGCAGATTTCCATCCAACCATGGGTGGTGCTGTCATCATTGGTGGATGCAGGAAATACAGTCTGGTCAAACATATTGACTACTCTTTGCTCAGAAGCTTTTTGGTGGGAGTGGTTCACACACCGGACATTTCTGGGTAGGGGTATTTAAGGGACAGACGTCATCTTTTGGGGTTGGCTTTTGGTTCGCGCTCCCTGACTCCCGAGCCAGGGGTGGGGTTGGCGCTCCCCACCTCATGGCCCTCCTGGCCTGGGAGACTATGGTTCCTTAAAGTTGTGCCTTGAGGTTGGCAGACCTAAGGCCTAGCTACTTAAGGAAGGATCAGAGTCTTAGTGGCCTAAGGGTCAGCAAGATGGTCTCTTTGCTGTCAGGCCTGCGGGAAGAAGCAAGGGATTGCAGTGACCAGGAGAGGACTCTTCGGGAGAGGACCGAGCATAAGGCTGGTATCTTGAGAAGAGCCTGGGAACTCAGTAGGAGACGCATCTTGGATTAGATACCACAGGCAGTTCTTTCAAGACTTTACGGTCTGTGGCAGAGACCGTTTAGATCACCACAATTTGTTCTTTCAAGATTGTAAGATCTGTGGCAGAGACCGTGTTCGAGCATCGCATCGGCTGCTAGGTCAGTGAGAGGGGCCTATCTGGTGGTTGCTGAATCCAGCTGTGGAAGCGTTATTCGTTAGATATAGAAATTACTTCCAACCGCAACATCCAAGGTACCTGAATCCCTTTTCACCCTCTACCTTTCTATTGCGTATGTTGTTACTAAATAAAACTTGGGAAGAAAAAAAGGACTAAGTGTTGGAGCCAGTGTTTGAATTGAACGAGTGATAAGTACCCCTAGGATGACACTGTGAAGATGGTAACGGTAAGCCCAAAAAGAGAAAATTATTAGCAGTTGCTTTGGGATCAGAGGATTAAGGAGATCCGGCAAAGAGATAGGGCTCATTGTATCTTTTTTGAGAACTTTTTAATTAAAATCGTTTTTTATTTATTATTTTTTAATATATTTATCATATGTATAAAATTGGGGCTTATTATGTCTCATTGAGAACTATTAAAATTAAGTATATATGTAGGCTTGAATATTGGGAGTCAGAATATCTAAGATAGGCATACAATCCTGTCCTATAAATATATGTAGGAATATATGGATGTCACAATTGGATTTTTCTTCAAAGTTTCACAGTATTTTCCACATGATCAAAAATATAATCAGTATTCATCTACGGAATTTTGGCAATGTGGTAGAAGGTCTGCCTAACCAGTTTCATTGGTAGTACGCCAGCTGCACCAAAAACAAAATGTAATTACCTTTTGACTCTGACACACCTGGTGTAATAACGGAGAAACCGGTTAGGCAGACCTTCTACCACAGTGATACAAAAAAGACGCCACTTGCTCCCATCTATAGCTGGCTATCGCAGTAAGAAGCATTGGAAGGCTAACAACAGGTACAAACAAGGCCAAGGATAAATCCAAGGGAAAAACCAAGCTTAACTTACCACCAGCCCGCAGACAACCAAATAACCCGTCTAACATTATGCGTTAAAAGCCGGGGTTTAGTCTGCACACATTTGCAAATGCATGCGTAAGCCACAGAGCCTCGTCAAGGCACCCCACAGAGACCAGGGTACCTTGACGATGCTCTGTGGCTTATGCATGCATTTGCAAATGTGTGCAGACTAAACCCCTGCTTTTAACGCATACTGTTAGCGTTATTCGCACATACAGATGTTGGTGGAAGACCATTGACTGCAGAAACCTTCCCGTGGACATGGCAGATCTGTTTGCTCTTTTAAGGATGTTCGTTCATGCCTCACCAAGAGACTGGCCCCTTCATCGCGACTGTATTAACGACCCTAGTAAGCAGATCTGCGTACATGGGAACCATAGCATAACGATACAAAATTATGGCCCACTGAGCCATGATAGAGTATGGCCTGCGCCATTGGTAGCAGTAGGAGTATGCACACGGTTGTGTTCAGAGCCCTGTAAGTAAGTGTTCAAATTGTGAGACCCTTTTTGTCTCATAAGACGCTTGCCGCATGGCTCTGCACACAACCATCTGTACACGTCACTACGGTATTTCTATTTGAATATATACATGTGTGTGATTGGTTCTTTTGAAATAATACAAGTGTCACCTTCCTTTGTTATTTATGTTTACAGTATAAATAAAGGGAGCTGCCTATCCTAGGGAGGATTCTGCTAAGCTCAATGTGATACCAGCATCTGTGTCTGTGTTACTTGAAGATATACAAGTGCGCTTTCCCAGCATTATACAAGAGAGCTGTATTTGTGCTTTTAAGCGCAAAGAAATTATTTGCTTATAAGGAGAAGCTTAAAATTTCCAGGACAGTTTTGGCGAGCCAGGTAGGAGGCCAACAGATCTTCCTAATTCAGCGGACCTCGAGTGGGAAAAGACATCCAGAACCAGAACCAGCAAAGGCCGGCCTATGGTAAGACAACCATACTTCAATTTTTTTGAACATTTTTGCTGTTCTGTGTTCGGGATCTTGATTCTCTGTCCGCTCTATGGGGTAAGTTCTGCTAGGCAAAGAACCTTATGTTTTTTTGTCGCTTTCTGTATAATGGCGGAACTTTAATTGTAGGTTATATTTTTGTCATTGTAAGTAGGTTTATTAATTGGGGGAGAACCTATATTTAAATCCTCTATAGGTCCCATTTAATACAAACCTAAAGTGTATGCTGTGTATGACTGAGCAGGCTGTGTAACTGTATGCTGTGTAATAAGTTTGTGATGCATATGAGAAATAGAAATGTATGAATTATGATTATTACCTATGTAAGGGACAAGTAGATTGCATGAGTCTTGTAGATTGTTTAACTGACTCAAGACACGGATGGTTTGTATTGAAGTCATTTTGAAATGATTTTGTAGAAAGCTTTGGTTTGAAAATTACTGCCGCATATTCAAGTGGCCATGTGGCTGAGGGGGAAGGGCATGCATTGCTGGGACGTCACTTACAATAGTAGCTGTTTGTTGCAAGGGCTGGTCGGTCTCAGGTTTTCTAGGCAATAGCATGGTGGAGTTCTTTTGTTTTGAGATGAAAAGATCATGCATGCAACTATCGCTGTTTGTATTTCTCAATGTCTTGTTCCTGTGGAAGCTGATATGATCTTTCTTTGGGAACTAGAGTGTATGTTTGAGTGTATGTTGTTGTTTGATTGGATAGCCTGTGTTCCTATAGGTCCTAGTTGATGTAGCCTAAAGTGTGTGTCTATGGTTAAGTGTTCATTCTCAATTGTGTAGTCAGTTTTTGTGGAGAAAGTTTTGATTTTCTAGTGAAGAAATCTCAGTTTGTGCTGTTTTAGTGGGAATCAGTAACTGTATTTCATGTGTTAAAGTCACCATGTGGTCCGATTGTTGTTGGCCATTTTATTGCAGTCACCATGTGGTTCGATTGTCATCGGCCATTTTGTTGTAGTCACCATGTGGCCCAGCTTTTGTCGACCATTTTGTTGTAGTCACCATGTGGCCCGGTTTTCGTTTGTTGCAACTGCCATTTCGTGTCTGTTGTGTTTTGGTTCTGGTGGAATAGCTCTGCTTTTGGGCCAGGTTTCTAAGTTTAGTTTGAGTTAAGTAGTACGGTCTATTCTGTGTTAAAAAGGTGATTTTGGTTTGTAGAGGCGCAGTTTTGGTCTTTTTAGCGTTTATACTGGAGAAACCGCATTTGAAGGATTTTATACTGTTTAGCCTGTAAATCATCCCAGAGTGGAAATTGCTCCAATTTCAGGGGTCAGACTCCGGGAACTGAGAAACTGTTTTGTTTAATGTTAAACTCACTGGTTTAAATTGTTTTTCTACTGTTGGATTTCAAAGACACCATTTTGTCATTGCAAATGGTGTAGGCACCGTTTTTGTTTTCTTATGTGTGTGAAGCCATAAGTGAATTTAATCTTTTCAGGTTTAGCTATTTTTGTGCTTTTTATATACTTTTCAGGTAAACTATTGCTTTTTTTGTATTGAATTTTGGTTTTAAGTGAAATCTTTACTATGTACTGAATTTCAATAGATAGTAAGACTAACTTTAACTGTGAGTTTTTGTACTTTTAGCGGTGTGTGTTTTTTTATTAACTTTTTGGGTGTTTTCTTTGAGTTTCTCAGAGGGCAATTCATGCCCCCGCCCCCCCCCCCCATTGTTTTGGGTTTTATCACTTTAGCTGAGTTTTGTATTGTATAGCCTGCAGTAGAAAAAGAAAAGCTTTGGTTGACCTCCTTGAGTCATCTTTTTGCAGGAGTTTCAGTGGTCTGACTGCCCAGGGGATATGGGAGTCGAGGGGGATTCCTTCCCATTTGCAATATGGGGGTTTATCCCACGCTTTTCTGGACAAAAGGTTTTTTAAATTGTCGAAGTCTCCTATATGATGATAGCCATCCCCTTCCTGTCCATTAATATGTAAATAAACCAGTTAGATGGGTTTTTTAGAGCTGAGAAGACAACAAGAAGTTCTTTGCAGGATGTATGCAACAGGAAGTTTGTGGGAGAGGCTTGGGGTCTTTTGAAACAAACATGTTGACACAAAGGGAAGGACGATGGAAAATTACTTTGTTTTTTAAATTCAATTCCAGTTGTTTTGCAAAGTTTTATACTGTAATACAGTTTTGGGTAGCCACTTCAATACCGGGCCTAGTCTGACACTTCTCTCCTACAGGTAAAAATCATCATTTTTTTTGCTAGAAAATTATTCAGAACCCCCAAACATTATATATGTTTTTTTAAAAAATAACAAAACAGTAAAGTTAGCCCAATTTTTTTGTATAATGAGAAAGGTATTGTTACACCAAGTAAATAGATACCTAACATGTCACGCTTTAAAATTGCGTACAATCATGGAATGGCGCCAAACTTCATAACTTAAAACTCTCCATAGGCGACGCTTTAAAATTTATTACAGGTTACTAGTTTAGCGTTACAGAGGAGGTCTAGCACTAGAATTGTTGCACCCGCTCTAACGGACGCGGCGATACTTCACATGTGTGGTTTGAGCGGCGTTTACATATGTTTGCGGGACTTACGTGTGCGTTCGCTTCTGAGCGTGAGCTACCGGGGACAGGGGCATTTTAAATAGTTTTTTTAATTTTACTTGATTTTTTTTATTTTTCCACTGTTTTTTACATTTTTTTGATCACTTTTATTCCTATTACAAGGAATGTAAACATCCCTTGTAATAGGAATCTATGTGACAGGTCCTCTTAATGGAGAGATGCGGGGTCAATAAGGCCCCACATCTCTCCTCCAGGCTGGAAAGCATGAGATTGGGAAAAAAATTTTTCCCAATCTCATGCTGACAGATCACAGCTTAGTTTATTTCCGGGTACCCGGGCGTGACGTCATAACGTCACGCCCGGACCTCCGACGGTCATAGAGATGACTGGCAACCATCTGGTCACTAGATATCTCTATCATCCTCATCCGGCACCGGCCGATTCATTCTCTGGGCTCCCGATGGCACGGGAGAGCACGGAGAAGCACCGGATGGCGGCGGGAGGGTGGGCGTCCCCTCCCGTCGCCTATAAGAACGATCAAGCGATGGAACTGGCGCTATGATCATTCTTATCGTGCACAGAATCGCCGGCTGAAAAGAATGATATCTGAATTATGTCTGTAGCTACAAGCATCATTCAGATATCACCCCACAAACACAAGGACGTTTATATACAGTGGCTGGTTTTGAAGTGGGTAGAGAGAAAACGGGAGGCATCCACGTTATTGTTGTAACATCTAAGTACAGGTAGAAGTCATAATATTATTTTGAATAGTGGAGGATTTCATGGTGTTTTGTAGTTGTCTGACGAACACGTTTAGAAGGCTGTATATCGTGAGACCAGTCGGGCCGTATATAATAGTCGGAATTTGGGTGCGCGATTGTATTAGCATAAAAGGTGAGGAGTAGTTCTCTAGCAGCCCCGGTCAGGCCGTGTACAATAATCAGAATTCTGGGGGTCGGTTATAGTGATAAAGGTGCAAGCAATAACCGCTCCGAAAGTAAAACGCAGGGTTCTCTGGACGCAGAGTTCGCCAAAAAAAGCGATTCAACTCATATGGGCAATGGGCCGTCCATGCAGGGGTGGGAACCAGGCACCCCAGTCAGGCAGCTGCATAGGACATGAGATCTGGGTATGAGGCTAAGGCCCTTGAAGATTGCCATATATGGTCAGAGGGTACAGTAAGGTGTATTCCCATGGAAGGTACTTTTGATGTCTGGAGGTACAAGACACCAGAATAAAAATACCTTGGAAGTAGATCGGCTGTGGCTTCAGAAATCTGTAATGATGAGTGGGTTGATGGATGTGTAGTACACGCTTGTGTGGTTAAAATTCTCATGTCTGTTTTTGAACTATGTGTGGTTGGCCCATGCAAGATTTGGAGCTGCTCTCGTGTTTTTCCCCATTGTATTTTTTTTCTATCGCTAAAAGAGTGAAGGCAGCATTCCGTCTGATTTTTTTTGTTTTTACTATGAAATATCTCCCTCACATTTGTATCTAAATGTTTGTTTCATGTTTTAGTCTTCTCATTGTTTGTATGTAGTAACATGAATATGTTTGAACCTATTTGTCACCCTCCTACATGTCGCTGCTGTTGTGTTTTTGTAGGAACATCAAAGTAAGGGTTACAGAGGGTTCATTGTTGTCGGTTTTGAGGAATGTCAGTGACAATTTACCAATGTTCACGAATGTTGTATTGTTTACCATTCTTTGCAGGTTAAATATGAAGGATAGAGCAATAGCTTTTGTTTATAAGAATCATGAACTTCAAAAGGTCCACCACAGGGTTCATGAGTCCCTCCTGGATCCTGACACAATAACCGGTTTACATTCTTTCCAACCAGGTGACTGGGTCATTGTAAAGAGGCTTGATGGATGAGACAATTGGATTCATGCAGCCACTGCAAGAAGCTGCTCAACTACACCAAAGGATGAGGAGTATCTTTGTTTATTTATATTTTTTAGTTTAGTATATTTTGGCAAGGGTAACGATGAAAAGCATCCCAACTTATTGTTTAACCAATTGCTGCCCGCCCACCGTTATATGACGACGGGACGGTGCAGCTGTTATCCTGGGCCGCTGTCATATGACGTGACGGTGTTCCAGGCCCCCCAGGGGGCGCGCGCGCCGCGTCACTCAGGTCCCGGAGCGCGTTTGCCCGGTAACTGGGTAGGACCATGGATCTGTGTGTTTACATCCTGTCAGAGGACAGGAGATCGATGGCGTGTTCCTTGTACAGAGGAACACCAATCGGTCTCCTCCTCTTGTGAGTCCCCTCCTCCCACAGTTAGAATCACTCCTTAGGAACATAATTAACCCCTACAGTGCCCCCTCCTGGTTAACCCCTTCCAGTCACATTTATACAGCAATCAATGCATTTTTATAGCACGGATTGCTGTATAAATGTGAATGGTCTCAAAAATGTGTCAAAAGTGTCCGATGTGTCCGCCGCAATATCGCAGTCATGATAAAAATCGAAGATCGCCGCCATTACTAGTAAAATTTAAAAAATTGCTATAAATCTATCCCCTTTTTTTGTAGACACTATAACTTTTGCGCAAACCAATAAATATACGCTTATTGCGATATTTTTTACCAAAAATATGTAGAAGAATACGTATCGGCCTAAACTGAGGAAAAAATTTGTTTTTAAAAAAATTTTTTTTCGATATTTATTATAGCAAAAAGTAAAAAATATTGTGTTTTTTTCAAACTTGTCACTCTTTTGTTTATAGCGCAAGAAATAAAAACCGCAGGGGTGATCAAATACCACCAAAAGAAAGCTCTATTAGTGGGGAAAAAATTATAAAAATTTCATTTGGGTACAGTGTTGCATGACCGCGCAATTGTTATTCAAACTGCGACAGCGCTGAAAGCTGAAAATTGGCTTGGGCAGCTGAAAATTGGCTTGGGCAGGTGAAAATGCCCTGTATGGAAGTGGTTAAAGTGTATTTTCCAACTAGCTAAGAAAGTGAACAGGACCAATTGCTGGGTCTACTCTGAATCTCCACCGAGCTTTAGTACCCAAGCGATGACAGTGGTACATGCTATATATGATGTCCATATGGTATGAGGAGTTTTGACAAACTAGTAAAACCTCCAAACAGACATTTGTCAATAGAATTTAATGATACATTTCTAGAGGGTAAAATTTGTTATATTTTTAACAATAGCCCTGGTTCTTGCCAATTTGGGTATCGGGACAAATAGGTAGCTCACAAGTGTGCTTCAGCTTTAGTTTGGTATTTATGTGGGTCTATAGCTTATAAGGTAACTCCCCCTAATGCAACAGGTTCATGCGTTCATCGATTGTTCATGCTGATTGTTTATCAGCGCAGCCCTCCTCAGATGCCCACACTAGACCACCAGGGAAGCCCCCAGGACCACCAGGGAAAGGGGGAAACATGTGGATGACCAGGTACATCCCCCATGGCCATCCACATGTGAAAAAATATGCCCAAAATATGCCAATCAGTGCCCACAAATGGGCACTGACTGACACCTCTGTGGCACATTACAAACAGGGATGCCCAGCAATGACACCCATCAGTGTCATCAGTGCAACCCATCAGTGTCACCTATCAGTGCCCATCAGTGCCCACCTATCAGTGCCCATCCATGCCACCTATCAGTGCCGCCCATAAATACCCATCAGTGCCACCCATAAGTACCCAAGCGAAAGCTGAAAATTGGCCTGGGCAGGAAGGTGTCTAAGTGCCTGGTATTGAAGTGGTTAAACACTGACTTTGTTGGAAGTACCAATAAATATAGCCTTATGAATAATTTGCATTTTTATTCTCGCGCGTGATTGTGTAGATAGGGCCCCAATGCACTGTATTGCCCGGAGGCCTATAATCAGCGGCATCGCTACGGGGTGGCTTTTGGAGCTATAGCCCCGTATCTGGGGCCCATAGCCCCGAGTCTCTGCAGAGGTCCCCAACTACAGGGTCATGGCCCACTACCTGGCCGCGGCCTCTCTGCAGCCAAGTGCAGCGGGCAGCACAGGAGAGCGGGCAGGCAGCACAGAAGAGCCAGGCAGGCGGTCGAGCTAGCAGAGATATGACATCATCTCTCACCACCGGCCTTGCATCAACGATGTTCCACCCTCACTATGCAGCCATGGGCAGCAGAGAGATTGCATCATCTCTCACTGCCTGCCCCCTCTCTGGTGACCCTGACGTAAGGAGCAGCTCTCTGGGAACTCTGAGGTAATGAGAGTCTCTCTGGGGACCCTGATGCAAGGGGGAGGCCCCCTGGGGACTCTGATGTAAGGGGGGCTTTCTGAGGACCCTGATGTAAGGAGGGGCTCTCTGGGGACCCTGATGAAAGGGGTAGGCTCTCTGGGGACCCTGATGTAAGGGGGAGGCTCTCTGGGGACCCTGATGCAAGGGGGAGGCTCTTTGTGGATCCTGTTGCAAGTGGGAGGCTCTCTGATTTAAGGGGGCTCTCTGGGGACCCTGATGCAAGGGGGAGGCGCTCTGTGGAACCTGATGCAAGTGGGAAGCTTTCTAGGGGCTCTGATGAAAGGGGGCTCTCTGGGGTCACTGATGTAAGGGGGGGGCTCTCTGGGGACCCTGATGTAATGATTATATATATATATATATATATATATATATATATATATATATACACACACACACACACGTAATATATACATGTGTCCATTTGTTCGGAAAGTCCGTCGGAAGTCTGCTGAATGTCCGTCGGATAGACCGTCGGACCAGTCTGGTCGAAAAGTCTGCTGGTGTGTACGCGGCATAAGATGCGTGTCTTCCTTTATACTGCTCCACATTCATATATCATATGCCATACCATTTGCTGGTCCAGTGTCTGCCCAACCTTGTATTAACTCTCCTCTTCTATACTTCTCCACATTCATGTACATTCCATTCTTCTCTTCTTCATATTGCTGTATTATATCTCATACTCTTTGGTGGTCTAGTGTCTGCCCAATGCTGCATTGCCTGCCCTCCTTTATACTCCTCTACATTTATGTATTATATCTCATACTATTCCTCTCGTGTCCCTGTTAATACATAATCCTGGTGCTTTTGCAGTTCTTGACTGTGCTTACCAATGTCAGCTCCTGCTGTGGTCTATGCTTGCTACAAAGTTACAATGTCTGTGGACTGAGGAAATGCTTTCTTCAGCCTGAAGCAGACTTATTACATTATTCCAGCCTAGGCAAGGTCACTCTACTGGAGTTTGAGGATGACTTTACACAGGTTGGACTTGATGGACTTGTGTCCTTTTTCGACCTCACCTACTATGTAACCAAAATTAATCAAAGAATATATAAACCCAGAATTTCATATCCCTATCCTGATATGTGTATGCTGTACCATGCGCTTGTATGAAAAAGTTTCCTGTTCTCTTTATATTGCTTCCTTTGTGTGAAATCCCCTGTGTTCATGCCAGTCCTTCTGCTTTCCTAATAAAACACATAAGGCCTATTTTTCAGACTTGGTGTTTACAAGTTAAAATAATAATTTTTTTTTTTGCTAGAAAATTACTTAGAACCCCCAAACATTATATATATTTTTTCTAACACCCTAGAGAATAAAATGGAGGTCGTTGCAATACTTTCTGTCCCACAGTATTTGCACAGCGGTCTTACAAGTGCACTCTTTTTTTGGAAAAAATACACTTTTTTCAATTAAAAAATAAGACAACAGTGAAGTTAGCCCAATTTTTTAAAATATTTTGAAAGATAATGTTGCACCGAGTAAATTAATACCCAACATGTCACGCTTCAAAATTGCTCCCGCTCGTGAAATGGCGACAAACATTTACCCTCAAAAATCTCCAACTGGCGATGTTTAAAAAATTCTACAGGATACATGTTTTGAGTTACAGAGGAGGTCTAGGGCTAGAATTATTTCTCTCGCTCTAACGATCGTGGTGATACCTCACATGTGTGGTTTTCATATGCGGGCGCTACTCACGTATGCGTTTGCTTCTGCGCGCGAGCTGGGCGGGACAGGGCAGTTTTTTAGAAAAAAATGTTTTATTATTATTTATTTTGCTTTTTATTTTTTATTTTGACACAATCCTTTTGAAAAAAAAAATTTTGGGTCACTTTTATTCTATTACAAAGAATGTAAACATCCCTTGTAATAGAGAAAAGGATGACAGGGCCTCTTAACTATGAGATCTGGGGGGTCAAAAACACCTCAGATCTCATATTTACACTAAAATGCAATAAAAAAAAATGTCATTTGAAAAAAAACAAAAAAATAAGAAAATTCTCCTTTAAGTGCATTGGGCGGAAGTGACGTTTGATGTTGCTTCCGCCAGTCAATGCTATGGAGCTGAGTGGGGGTTGTCTTCCCCTCACTTGGCAGCCAGCCTCACAAGGGAGCAGACGCGATTGTCTCCGCCATTACCGGTGGGTCCGGTAAGCGGAGGAGACCCCCGAAACGTGGCGGGAGGGGGGCCCTCTCCTGCCCCTAATAAAAGTGATCTTGCGGCGAATCCGCCAAGAAGACAACTTTTTTCTGAAAGCGGACCGCCCGCTGAAGAAGAGGATACCGGGGTTATGGCAGCTATATGCTGCCATAACCCCGGTATTCCTCTTCAAAGAGCCGCTGTATAATGACAGCGAGTGGTTAAAAACCCACCACACTAGGCATGAGAGCACAGCGTGGTCAGTTTTATAATTGTGCTGGGAACTCAGCCTGCTTTCCTCCAATGATCAGACTTGTGCTGACAACCCCCCCAGCCATTCACTGGGAAGATCAGTGTTCTGCTGTTTCTCCTCCCCTACCTCTGCAAACTCCTTATGCAACTGGGAACAGACAGTATGTGATCTCTTATAGAAAAAGAAGGAAAAATGTATTTATAATGTTTTATATCTCTACAAAAATGTTTTGCCTTTCATTTCTATTTTAAATTTAATGGGTTTTTTTTTGTTTTTTTTTTTACAAGGTGAGGGCTCACATAGGCTTTAATGCAGGCTAATAAAGCACCTAAGAGGTCCGCTTTAACCGCTTATGGACCGACCCACGCAGATACACTGCGGCAAGGTAGCCCACCCTGTGCAAAATCACGTACAGGTACGTGATTTCGAGCAGTGGGTCTGGGGGGCGCGCATGTCCAATCACAGCCAAATCAGCGGGACCCGACGTAAAAAAAATTAAAATAATAAAAATTCCATAAAAAAAAATAATAAAAATGCCATAAAAATATCCCATAATTTGTAGACTATAACTGTTGTGCAAACCAATCAATATACAGTACACTTAATGGGATTTTTTTTTAATCCAAAAACATGTAGCAGAATACATATTGGCCTAAACTGATGAAGAAATTAGATTTTTTAAAAATTTTTATTGGATGTGTTTTATAGCAGAAAGTAAAAAAATACTGTTCTTTTTCAAAATTGTTGGTCTTTTTTTGTTTATAGCGCAAAAAAAAAAAAAAAAAAACGCAGAGGTGATCAAATCCTACCAAAATAAAGCTCTATTTGTGGGGAAAAAAAGGACATCAATTTTATTTGGGTACAACGTCGCACGACCGCGCAATTGTCAGTTACTGTAAAGTAACGCCGTGCCGTATGGCAAAAAATGGCCTGGTCACGAAGGGGAGTTAAAATTTCAGAAAAAATATGAATACTAGCTCTGAATGTCATAGTAATACGACTGGAATTGTTTTGTCCCTGGTATGAATTTCCAGATTGTGTAGCAATGTTCATCTGTGTCCTGCCAAGAAAAAATACAATTAGCCCAAGAGGTGGAATCTAAGCCAATGACAACAGACCGAATCAATCACATTCATATATACTTTGTATCCAAATGTAAAACCTTCCAAACCACATATAATGAGTCATATGGAGTGAGGCCAGAATTCAGAGTGTCCCAGTACATATTATTATACACCATCCAATGTTACCAGCAGCAGGTAAAAGAGCAAGGACAGGCGGAGGTGTTTGTGATCTGCAGTGTCCTGCGTCAGCTCTGTATATACAGTGACTCACTACACACAATGCAATCACAATACAATTGCAAGGATGGTGTTGTTATCTCCTGCATGATTGCAATACCGTCTTATAAGAACAGTATATGTACCAAAGAATTTTCTGTCAAACGATTTAGCAATCGGTGATTGCAAAATAACCAGCTAGGTAATATTAGCAAACAGTTTAGACTTTATAAAAAGAAGGGGTGGCTGAATGCTCCAAACACAGACTGTAGAACAAGGTAAAGCTAAGAAGGTTATTTTCTGTTATTATTATTATTATTATTATTATTATTATTATATGTTTTATTATTATTGCGTGTATAAGTAATAACAGTGGTGGTGTATTATTATTATTTGTATTATTCATGTATGTATTAGTAATAGCAGTGGTGGTGTATTATTATTATTATTATTATTATTACTAATTTTATTAATATTATTATTATTTGTCTTCTTATTGAAAATATTGGTATTAGCAGTGGTTGTTTTTTTTCTAATTATTATTATTATTATTATTATTATTATTATTATTATTATTATCTGTATTTTGATTATTAATATTCTTATTTGTACTGATACTTGTATTATTATTATTTTTATTTTTATTATTACTGTATGTATTAGTGTTAACATAGATGGTGTATTATTATTATTATTATTATTAGTAGTAGTAGTAGTAGTAATAGTAGTAGTGGTAATAGTAGTAGTAGTACTATTGTTATTTTTTATTATAATTTGTATTGTTATTAATGTTTTACTGTATTTTTACTGTTATTTCATTCATTAGCATTACTAGTGGTGGTTTATTATTATTGTATGTATTAGTAATAGCAATAGTGGTGTAATAATATTATTTTGTATTGTTTATGATTATTATTATTATTAATAATAATAATAATAATAATAATAATAATAATAATAATAATAATAATAATAATAATAATATTGAATGTATTAATATTAGCAGTGGTGATGTATTATTAATACTTGTATTATTATTATTATTATCAGTATTAGTATTAGTATTAGTATTATTTGTACTGTTATTTGTATTAGTATTAGCAGTGGTGGTGTATTATTAATATTTATATTATTATTATTATTTGTACTTTTGTTTGTATTATTATGTGTAGTAGTATTAGCAGCAGCTGAGTCTGAGCATAGTGAGGGTGATTTCAGTACCGTCAGCCAAGAAGGCAGTTTTGTTTGGCAGATACTGTAATTTCTCGAAGCTCGGGTGGCCCCAGCCAAATCTGTTTATTTCCACACCACATTATTATTTTATAGCATGTTGGCTTTTGATTTGCTCTTCTTAAAATGTTGTAATTGGGATTTAATTGCAGACACAGATCAGCCATGGCCACATCAAGGTGTCAGATGGTGATTCAGCTTTTGGTGTTGGGTGAGTCTGCTTTATCATATAGAGACATTTCTGGATGATTGTTGTATATGTGCCCCTCCTATGATATCAATTCAGATTTTTGTTTGCTCTCAGCTTTCAGCATGCTTCTGATTGGGGAAAGCCAAGCTGCCACCACACGTAAGTAACCCCACCGACCCTTCTCTAGAAGAGTTTATTTCCATTGGGAGCTCAGCACTTGTCAACACTTCAGACGTTGAAAGGGACAACTTTTATGCATCCAGGAACAATAAGCAAATACAACCTATTACTGTACCTCTGCCTTCCCATTCCTCGTGCTTTGAATGTTTGTGAAGCCGCCGTCTCATTGGGTCCCAAGCCCTACTATATAGAAGCCATGATTTCCATACAATTATAATAGCCACTTGATGATAACCAAAAAGGCCATTGTAACCCTTTGCAATGTTCATATTCAGCCTGAGCCAGCAGGGGAGTTACTAGGTGGCAAAAAGACCAGGGCTTCAGCCCAAATTCCAAGGCCGGCACGGGAGAGGGGGTCTAAGGTGGCAGCATTGGGTTTTTTGGCTGGGCGGTGTAGTTGTGTGGCGGGGGGGTAAGCTCACTTGCTGGTTGCTGCCTGGCTTACCGGTGCCCATCAATGCTGACCACTAAACTCATCTGCCTGCCACACTGACCTACTTGCCTGCCACACTGACCTACCTGACATACATACACTGACCTACCTATCTGTCATACATACACTGACCTACTTACCTGACATGCACTGACCTATCTGACATGCACTGACCTACCTGACATGCACTGACCTACCTGACATACATACACTGACCTACCTGACACACACTGACCTACCTGACATACATACACTGACCTACCTGACACACACTGACCTACCTGACATACATACACTGACCTACCTGACACACACACTGACCTTACTGACATACACTGACCTACCTGACATACATACACTGACCTACCTGACACACACTGACCTACCTGACATACACTGACCTGCCTACCTGACATACACTGACTTACCTACCTGACATACATACACTGACCTACCTGATACACACTGACCTACCTGACATACACTGACCTACCTACCTGACATACACTGACCTACCTACCTAACATACACTGACCTACCTGACACACACTGACCTACATACACTGACGGTAGTGACACACACTGACCTACCTAACCAGGAATCTTCATGTGTCCTGCAGAAGCAGCTCAGCCGTGGTCTGCGGTGCACCCCCATCATCACAGCAGGCAGCCGGAGGAGAGGAGGAGAGGAGGAGAGGAGCAGAGCCAAGCGCCCAGCTGGGATCTCACGCGGCTGCCGCGTTGTAATTCCCACCTTCTGGAGCCTGCAGTGCCTATGATGGACGTCACACGTCCTGCGGTCCCACCATTGGACCAGTGGGATGTCCATCAGTGCTGCAGACTCCAGAAGGGGAGACCTGCTATGTGACGCGGCGGCACTTGGTGGCACTCGGCGGCACTCGGGATAAGACCGGTCCGCGCTCGGCGACGCTTGGGACTATTAATAGAACGGTGCCCACTCGAGACCTGGGGCTTTTTGGGGACCCACTTGGGGCTTCAGCCACGGTGAGCCCCCCCCCCCCCCCGCCGACGCCACTGTGAGCCAGTCATCTGTACAATATAGAGAGCAGCTACCTGTATGATTCAATGTCCTCAGTGCTAGTAGCCATAAATGGATTCTGTATTGCACTGCGTTCATGTAACCACTTGAGATGCTGATCGCAAACTGCTGGAAGAAGGCAACCCTTACATGACTTTAGTTAGGCCCCTCCTCGTCATCTCATGCACTTCAACTTAAATGTTACCCTCTAATCCCCAAGGTGAAAATTTAGATCTCCCTTGACCCCAACACTAACCCGGCTCAACAACAGACCCAAGTAAGGATAGGTGCGAGGTGCTGAAAATACATTTTTTTTTTAGATACTAGAAGATCTTTACTTGGGCCTAAAATACCCTTGGTTTTGAAGCCCCCACAAAAAGGAACCTTTCAAATCAAGGGGGTCACCAATCTTGAGTAGTATAGGTATCTGAACTAGAAGGAGTGCCAAACATACATGGTGATCCACAAACTGCAAAAGTACAACCACAAGGAACTAACATCTTTCGAGGAACAAACCAGCCCCCTTCATCAAGGCTACAAAGAGACGCACACACCCAACATACGTTATAGAAATGACCCCAGCAAAGACACTCTTATCTCATACCGAGCCTGAAAGTTACCCAGAGCCAAGAATCCACCAATCTGTTCCAAAACAAAAGTAAAGAAAGTAAATATAGTATTTGACAAATACAGTGTGTGCGATTAAATTCCATTTCTATAGCCTGTGTTCTCTGCCAGTGCTGATTTGTTATCAGTTACATTAAATATGAACAAAGCATACCCCTCTATAGTGTGTACTTGTCTCAATCCAGAGCACTTAGTGCAACTGACAGCTCTGTTCCTGTGTGCTGTGTGAATGGGGGGAGGGGGGGTGTCATCTCCCTCCAATCAGCTCTCAGAGCTCACTGTGCTCTGCAGTGTGTCAAACAAACCACCCACCGCCCCCTGTTCGATCGGTCTGTCAGTCTAACCCCCCTCCATTGCTCGGTCTATCGGCAAACCACCCCCCATCACTTGCTCGTCCCCCCACCAGCCCCGCACCTACACCATCTAGGTCGCGTGCAGCTTCGGCGGCTTCCCCCTGCATGTCCTCCTCCTCGGCGGCTTCCTCCTTGACGGCCCATGCGGTCGCTTCTTCTCTCGGTCAATCGAGTCTTAAGACCCGCTTCCTGGTTGGCTGGGAGGAGTAGCAGGAAGACAATAGGGAATATTAATTCCCTATTGTCACACAACTGGGTGGGCTCAGGGTGCAGTGCTCTGCGCCCCCGAGCCCACCCTTTTTGAGCCTCAGGCTCTAATCATGTGCTTAAAAAAAAAAAACCCATTGAAATCCATGCTTCCAGTGCACTGCATGTAGATTAGGGGCGGGCATAGTGAAGGGAACTCTTAAGGTGCCAGCATAAGACATTTTGGACAATTTCATCAGTGTTCCATCAGTGCAGGCCAGTCAAGTTCCTCCACCCCAAACTCGCTCATCCATGCTTTGTGCACTGGTGTGCAGTCATGTTGGAACAGGAAGGGGCCATCTCCAAACTGTTCCCACAAAGTTGGGAGCATAAAATTGTCCAAAATGTCTTGGTATGCTGACACCTTAAGAGTTCCCTTCACTGGAACTAAGAGGCCAAACCCAACCCCTGAAAAACAACCCCCACACCATAATCCCCCCTCCACCAATTGATTTGGATCAGTGCATGAAGCAAGGTCCATAAAGACAGGAATGAGCGAGTCTGGGAAGGAGGAACTTGTCTGGCCTGCACTGAGTCCTGGCCTCAACCCCACAGAACACCTTTGGGATGAATTAGAGCGAAGACTGCGAGCCAGGCCTTCTCGTCCAACATCAGTGCCTGACCTCACAAATGCACTTCTGGAAGAACGGCCAAACATTCCCATAGACACCCTCCTAAACCTTGTGTACAGCCTTCCCATAGTTGAGTAAATAAATGCGCAGTATAAAATGTATTTACTCAATTTCTTTACACAATTAGACTTTGGACTTACTACGAGCTGCTCCCCACAGATTCACAAATATTTTTAATTTTAGTTTATTGTTTGGTTCAGTGTGCGTGGCTTATAGGTATCACCTATTTTTTCAGCCTTCCCATAAGAGATGAAGCTGTTATAGCTGCAAAGGGTGGTCCAACTCAATATTGAACCCTACGGACTAAGACTGGGATGCCATTAAAGTTCATGTGTGTGTAAAGGCAGGCGTCCCAGTACTTTTGGTAATATAGTGTATATAAGATCAGCGTTTTTAACAAGGTTTTCTGTTGCACTTCAGCCCCGGAAGAATTTACCCCCTTCCTGACCAGAGCACTTTTTGCGACACAGCACTGTGTTGCTTTAACTGACAATTGCGCGGTCGTGCGACGTTGCACCCAAACAAAATTGATGCCCTTTTTTTCCCACAAATAGAGCTTTCTTTTGGTGGTATTTGATCACCTCTGCAGTTTTTATTTTTTGTGCTATAAACAAAAACAGAGCGACGATTTTGAAAAAAAAAGCAATATTTTTTACTTTTTGGTATAATAAATATCCCCCAAAAATATATAAAAAAACTATTTTTTTCCTCAGTTTAGGCCGATACGTATTCTTCTACATATTTTTGGTAAAAAAAAAATTGCAATAAGCAATATATTGATTGGTTTGTGCAAAAGTTATAGCGTCTACAAAATAGGGGATAGATTTATGGCATTTTTATTATAATTTTTTTTTTATTAGTAATGGCGGCGATCTGCTATTTTTATCATGACTGCGACATTATGGCGGACACATCGGACATTTTTGACACTATTTTGGGACCATTGTCATTTATACAGCGATCAGTGCTATAAAAAGGCACTGATTACTGTGTAAATGACACTGGCAGAGAAGGGGTTAAACACCAGGGGGCGATCAAGGGCTTAATTGTGTCCTAGGGAGTGATTCTAACTGTGGGGGGGGGGGTGGGCTTCCACTCACATGACAGCGATCACTGCTCCTGATGACAGGGAGGTCATCAGGAGCAGAACAGGGAAATGCCTTGTTTAGATAGGGATCTCCGCGTTTTGCTGCTCCGTGACACGATCGCGGGTCACGCGGGCACGGTCACGGAGCACACGGCGGATACGCGCGTGCCCACAATGCCGCTTCTTAAAGGGGACGTACCTGTACGCCCATTTGCACAGCCGTGCCATTGTGCCGACGTATATATTGTCGTGCGCTGGTCGGTAAGCGATTAAATCATGTAAAAAAAAATGTATTTATTTATTTGTGGCACATATAAAGCCCGACTTGTATATCTCTCTCCTTTTTTGAACATTAAAAGGATTCTTTACCTTGTACATTTTGGTTATGTTCTCTGGTTATTCATCATTCTTTCCATAACCTCTTGCTTTTTCCACTGTAGAAGTTCCATGCCCTCCTAACTCATCCTACGGCTGCAGATCTCCTTGCTACAGTAGCTGTGACTCCCTCCCCCTCACCGCCTGCACCGGGAAGTGTACGCCGGCTTGTATGTGTAATGAAGGGTTCGTCTTCCAATCAGCGGATTCGGATGTCTGTGTGCCCGTCAGCTCTTGTGAAGTGACCTGCCAGGAAAACGCACACTTTGTGCCGTGTTACAGGACACCTCTGCCGACTTGTGACAATCTGGGCATCCACTACCAACAATCTCGGTACTGCATGCCCCGCTGTGTGTGCGATGACGGGTACGTCCTGTCCAATGAGCCCAATCCTCGCTGTATAAACAAGAAGAAGTGCTGACTGTAAAATAAAAAAAATGACATTGTTTAGACCCAATGTAGCTTATATTTACTGAAAACCTGCAAAATCTATCTGTGTAATGTCCTATACAGTAAAATCTTGGATTGCAAGTATAATTCATTCCAGAAACGTGCTTGTAATCCAAAGCACTTGTATATCAAAGCAAATTTCCCCATAAGAAATAATGGAAACTCAAATGATTCATTCCACAACCATTTATTCATAGGTCCTTCAGTTTATAGTCCATATAAAAAGATTATAGCAATGTGATCAGGTTGTGTAACCATAAAATGTCCTTCTACAAATGGAAGCCTCCACAAGGGGATTAGAAGCAAAATCCAGCAGGAGCTCCAGAGTATAAAAGAGAAGAGAGGAGCCTCTAAGTGTAGCAATATGTTGCTAAATGTTGTACCTTCATTAAATGTAACCATATTGCTACACTTAGGCTCGGTTCACATAGGGGCGACTTGTCAGGCGACCTAGTCGCCTGACAAGTCGCCTCCCGTTCTGTGCTAAAAAATCGTTCTAATAGGAGCGACGCAAGTCGCTCCGACTTAGAAAAAGTTTCCTGTACTACTTTGGGGGCGACTTGGGGCGACTTGCATAGATTTCTATACAGAAGTCGTTTTGCAAGTCGCCTCAGAAGTCGTTTGCAGGTCGCCTCGCTGAGGCGACCTGCAAGTCGTGCCGCCCCTGTGTGAACCGGCACTTAGAGGTGCCTCTCTTCTCTTTTATACTCAGTTGTGATGTTACTTGTATATCAAGACATCCCTTGTATATCAAGTCAAAATTTATTTAAAAAATTTAGTAAAAAAAAATGCTCTTAAACCAAGTTACTCTCAAGTAAATATGAAAAATGGTGAAAAGAACTGCGCTAAAAACAAAGTGAGGATCAGATAATGTGTAAAGCAGCAATCCCCACAAAAACATCAATTGTAGAAAGGCAGATCTTGGTCTGGGCTTGCTGACCCGCTATTCCAGAGCATCAGAGTGCAATGTAGAGGGACTACTTGTAAAGTTGGAGCTGTGGGTAGGGAGCAAGAGTCACATAAGCCAATGCCTCCCTTGTAGTGCCAGCTCCTGACAGATGCGGAGTGATGCCAACTGCACTCCACCTCTTATCCCGGCTAGTGGTCTCCAGAGTGGTGCCAGCAGCAGGAAAGAAGAGATCTTGAAGATCTTGAAGATCTCTTCTTTCCTGCTGCTGGCACCACTCTGGAGACCACTAGCCGGGATAAGAGGTGGAGTGCAGTTGGCATCACTCCGCATCTGTCAGGAGCTGGCACTACAAGGGAGGCATTGGCTTATGTGACTCTTGCTCCCTACCCACAGCTCCAACTTTACAAGTAGTCCCTCTACATTGCACTCTGATGCTCTGGAATAGCGGGTCAGCAAGCCCAGACCAAGATCTACCAGTCAACTGTCCACAATCTACTGGTAGATCACGATCCACAGGTTGCTGACCCCTGCTCTATGGCTTTCTGAGTCACTGGGGCAGTGATCCAATTGGATGCTGGCCACCCCTGCGACTCTGGTGGCCATCTTAGGTGTGGCAGAGTCTATTTAAAACCCTGGCCCCTGAGATTGGCACACTTTATGTGAGTGGGTAGTGTAGGGAAAGGTAACCCATCTGTTAGAAACAGTACTAGCAGTAGGTAAAGGTTCCTGACTAGGAGGGAAAGTAAGATTTGCAAAACCTCCGGACATCTTTACGATTGGGCATGAGATGGTCAGGACATATATTGCCCTCTTTACAGGTGCTGTCAGTCCAGATGAGCATCACTCCATTGATATTGTTGGAAACTGCAGGCAGATCTGAGCTGTGACTGCCATAAAAGGCCCCGGGTTGTTGGAGTTGCTGATGATGAGATGACCCCTGGTGGACACCGCTGGCAGTTCCCATTTCTTGGCTTCTAAAGATTCCTGCTTGCTGTGATCCTCTGTGGTGGGGGGTCATGGCCTTCTGGTAAGGAGTAACCCCTTCCATTTCTGGTGGTGGACCCTTCCTTGCTGTCACAGAATTTCATCATTATCACTTGGACTTTTTTTTGTATATTGTTGGTGATTTGGATTTTTTATGACACTTAATTGACGTTTCATCCAATGGGACTTTTTTCACTATCACCAAACGTCTTTGCACATGGATTTATTTTCATTTATGATGACTATATGAATTTTTCTTCACTGTAAATTATTCATTATGTTTTATTAGTATTAGCGCAAACCCCTTATTTTTCTTATACTTCAAGTTACTCTCAAACCTGTAATTCTTTTTTATACTGGTCCCATCATCCCATACACCAGCTGAAATGTCTTACCATTAGTTTCATTATTGGGCTAGTATTAAACTGGTTCTAAATGCAGATTGTTTAAAAAAAAAAAAAACCCAGTCCCCACTTACACTTACCTGAGACTGATCTCAATCCAGCGATGTTCAAAAGCTGTCCCCGCTCTCTCCTTCCTCTTATCAGTGCCGTCTCAGTGTCCATCAGTGCAGCCTCATCAGTGCACATCAGTGCAGCCTCATCAGTGTCCATCAGTGCAGCCTCATCAGTGTCCATCAGTGCAGCCTCATCAGTGTCCATCAGTGCAGCCTCATCAGTGCACATTAGTGCAGCCTCATCAGTGTCCATCAGTGCAGCCTCATCAGTGCACATCAGTGCAGCCTCATCAGTGTCCATCAGTGCAGCCTCATCAGTGCACATCAGTGCAGCCTCATCAGTGTCCATCAGTGCAGCCTCATCAGTGTCCATCAGTGCAGCCTCATCAGTGCACATGAGTGCAGCCTCATCAGTGTCCATCAGTGCAGCCTCATCAGTGCACATCAGTGCAGCCTCATCAGTGCCCATCAGTGCAGCCTCATCAGTGTCCATCAGTGCAGCCTCATCAGTATCCATCAGTGCAGCCTCATCAGTGCACATCAGTGCAGCCTCATCAGTGCCCATCAATGAAGCCTCATCAGTGCACATACTTACCTGAGACTGATCTCAATCCAGCGATGTGCAGAGGCTGTCCCCGCTCTCTCCTTCCTCTTATCAGTGCCGTCTCAGTGTCCATCAGTGCAGCCTCATCAGTGCCCATCAGTGCAGCCTCATCAGTGCACATCAGTGCAGCCTTATCAGTGCACATCAGTGCCCATTAGTGCAGTCTCATCAGTGCCCATCAGTGCAGCCTCATCAGTGCCCATCAGTGCAGCCTCATTAGTGCACATCAGTGCCCATCAGTGCAGTCTCATCAGTGCACATCAGTGAAGGAGAATTCTATGCACGGTAAAAAGTTTGACAGAAACTGGCTTATATGGACAAATAACTACAGTAACCAATAACATTTCTACTGGACCAAAGTTGGCATATACTAATATGATGAATGTTACATTGAGAAAAAAATTTGTGTATCATAATGTCATATATGTTATGTTTGCTCCTTTTTTGTATATGTTTTGTTAACCTCTGAAAAACCTACTAAAACATTGAAATAAAAAAAAATAAAATTTATAACAGAAACTAGGAAACACATATTTTTTTTTCAAAATTTTCCGTCTTTTTTCATTTTTTTTTTTTGCAAAAAATAAAAAACCAAGTGGTGATTAACCACTTCAGCACAGGGAAAGGATTTGCCCCCTTAATGACCAGGCCATTTTTTGCGATACGGCACTGCATCTCTTTAACTGACAATTGCGCGGTCGTGCAGCGCTGTTCCCAAACAAAATTGCTGTCCTTTTTTTCCCACGAATAGAACTTTCTTTTGGTGATATTTGATCACCTCTGAGGTTTTTATTTTTTTTTTGCGCTATAAACAAAAAAAGAGTAAGAATTTTGAAAAAAAACAAAACAATATTTTATACTTTTCGCTATAATAAATATCCCCCCCCCCAAAAAAAAAAATAAACAAAAGAAATGTCTTCATCAGTTTAGACCGATATGTATTCTTCTACATATTTTTGTTAAAAAAAAATCTCAATAAGCATATATTGATTGGTTTGCGCAAAAGTTATAGTATCTACAAAATAGGGGATAGATTTATGGCATTTTTATTATTTTTTTTTACTAGTAATGAAGGTGATCAGTGATTTTTATCAGGACTGCGACATTGCGGTGGACAGATCAGACACTTTTGACACATTTTTGGGACCATTGACACTTATACAGCGATCAGTGCTATAAAAATGCACTGATTACTGTGTAAATGTCACTGGTAGGGAAGGAGTTAACACTAGGGGGTGATCAAGGGGTTAAATGTGTTTCCTAGGTGCGTTTCTTACTGTGGGGGAGATGGTAGTGACTAGAGGAGGAGATATATCGCTGTTCCTACATAGTAGGAGCAGACGACCTGTCTCTCCTCTCCTGACAGAACAGAGATTTGTGTGTTTAAACACACAAATCCCTGTTCTGGCTCTCATGCCCATGATCGCGCGTAGCCGGCGGTCATAGCGACTGCCAGCCACGCACATCGGCTCCTCCGCCATGTAGCGGGTACATGGACGCCTTAGGCATCATGCCCGTGCCTGCTATAGCTGTTCAAAGGTCCGATGTAAAGCTACGGCAATTTGCGGGAGAGATCCGACCTGCCGCCATATAATGACGGCGGCTGGTCGGCTAGTGGTTAAATACCACCAAAAGAAAGCTCCATCTGTCTCAAAAAAATAATAAAAAAATGTTGTTTGGGTACACGACCGTGCAATTGGCATGCAAAGTGTGAGAGTGTGAAAATTGTGAACATTTGTGAACAGAACCCAAGCAAATTGCATATTGCAATCTCAGTCTTCTGCAAATAGTGTCTCTTTAAAAAAGTTCTATTTTCCATTGTCTGAATTTAATAAATTATATTCATTTTATATCATGCTGACACCATTTTTATATTTAACATGATTGCTATATTGCATGTTTACACTTATAACCACTAGGAGGAGCCCTTTGTGGGTCTGCACATACACTATATGGCCAAAATTTGTAGACACTTGATCCTGACACCAGCCAATATATGGTCAAAGGTATGGGCCCTCTCTCCCCCTTCCCTTCCAAATGATGGAGTTTAGGTGTTTCCAGTGAAGGGTACTGTTAATACCAGAGAATACAAAGGTCTTTCCAAAATTATGTGCAGCCCCTTCAAATCATGGTGGTCGGGTGTTTCCATTAATATGTGGACTCTTCAAATGATGGCGGTTAAGCATTTCCAAAATATGCAGAGGCCCTTCCAAATGAAGGTGGTCAGGGGTTTCCAGAAGTATGTGGACCCCCTTCAAATGATGGTGGTCAGGTGTTTCTAGTGAAGGGTACTATTAATACTACAGCATACAAAGATATTTCCAAAATATGCAAATGCCCCTTCAATAAAGGTGGTTAAATGTTTCCATAAGTATGTTGACCCCTTTAAATGATGGTGGTCAAGCATTTCCAAAAGTATACGGAGACTCCTCCAAATGATGATGGTCAGGTTTTTCTAGTGAAAGTTACTGTTAATACTACAGCATACAATGATATTTCAAAAATTATGTGGAGACCCCTTCAAATCATAGGTGTTTCCATAAGTATGTGAACTCCCTTCAAATGATGGTGGTTAAGCATTTCCAAAATATGCAGAGGCCATTCCAAATTTTGGTGGTCAGGTGTTTCCAGAAGCATGTGGATCCCCTCCAAATGATGGTGGTCAGGTGTTTCTAGTGAAGGGTACTATTAATACTACAGCATACATAGATATTTCCAAAATATGCGAAGGCCCCTTCAATAAAGGTGGTTAAATGTTTCCATAATTATGTGGACCCCTTCAACTGATAGCAGCCAGGCGTTTCCAAAGGGCTATGGAGACTCCTCCAAATGATAATGGCCACTTCCATAAGTATGCGGACCCACCTCCAAATGGTGGTGGTCAACTGTTGCCAAGGGTACTGTTAATACTACAACACACAATGATATTTCCAAAACTATGAAACTATGTGGAGACCCCTTCAAACCATGGTGGTCAGTTGTTTCCATAAGTAAGTGGACCCCTCCAATTGATGGTGGTCAGGCATTTCCAGTGGAGGGTATTGTTAATACTACAGCATGCAAAGATATTTAAAAAATCATGTGGAGACCCTTCCAAATCATGGTGGTCAGGTGTTTATTTATATAAGTATGCAGAACCCCTTCAAATGATGGCCATCAAGCATTTCCGGAAGTATGTGGAACCCCTCCAAATGATGGTGGCCAGGTGTCCAATGAAGGATACTGTTAATATTACATCATACAAAGACATTTTAGACATCTATGCTTTTCCAGCCTTGTGGTAACAGTTTGGTGAATACCCTATTTTGTTCCAATATGACAGTGGCCCAGTGCACAAAGCCAGCTCCACGTAGACACGGTTTGACCAGTTTGGTGTGGTGTCCTGCACTGAACCCCCAACCTCAACCCTACTGAACACCTTTGTGGTGAATTGGAATGCTCAACACTTGATCTCATAAATGCTACTTTGACTGCATGGGTACAAATTCCCACAGAACACTCCACAATCTTGTGGAAAGCCTTCCCAAAGGAGAATAGGATACTATTGCCAAAATGGAGGGCCTCTCTATCATAACAGCCATGGTTTTGGAAAGAGATGTCCAACATGCTCATACAGTTAGTCAGGGGTCCAAAAATTTTTAGCCACACAGTATATCTGTGTATTTAGGTGAAAGACCTTAGCAGGGATGAGGGATGAAATTTAACAAATTTAATTTCCCTTACCAGACCAATACACACAATAGAATGCTAAACAGGATTTTTTAGAAAGACAATTAAAAAAATATTTTATACAGCAAATCAAACCATGGTGTATTAGTGTAGCATGATTATTATTATTATTTTTTTTTTAATAGAAGTTTGTTTTTTTAGTTTTTTTTGTTTTTATTTATTAAGCATGAATTTTTTTTTCAGCTTAACTTTAAATTTCAATGTCTTTGCGTACATCATGACACACCATTCATCAGATGGTACACCTCATTGTTACACAGGGGTGAACCTGACATAGTAACTGGCGCAAACAATGCAGGGGCACAACAACCTTACAGGTGAAAAATCGATCAAATCCCCTGATAGGATGCGGGCCGATCTTGAAATGTATCACTTTAACTCAGAAGGTAACAAAGGTGAGTGCTATTTATTCCTCCAATCCTTCGTGTTTCTTTATCAAAAAGATACTTATTGTGTTTGTTGATTACAAAGGATACTTTTCCAAAGGAAACTGTTACATTTTCAATGTTACCAACCTAAAGTTACTTTGGAATTGTTTTACCACTGAGCCAGAGACTTGAAAGGCACACAAGAATTGGCACAATACTATTTGCTCATTAGTTATACCTCAAACAATTTTTATATATTAAATATAGGGATTATTCATATTTATTTTGTTCACCTTTTGCTTACATAGGTGGTTTCTTGATAGTTTATAAATTACTGAATACTCATAGTTCCAGTGATTAAATTGTTTCTTTGCATTCCCTTTTTAAAAGTAATTATGTTAAAACTTTAACTAAAGTAAACAAAAGGAAAAAAGGAAAAAAAAAAAAAAAACATTTGCTGTGTTTAATTTCTAGATTGTTTACAGAGTTAAAAAAAATGAAATGGAAAATCTTCTGCAATCTATACGTAACAGGTAAGGTAACGTTTTAATATTTATTTAAAACATTTTAATATTAGTGAAAAAGTCCTTACATTTAAGGTATAGTATAATTATTTAATTATATTGTGTCTACGGTAATTCTACATGCTTAAAACAATACTGTCATGCATCATGATGTAAAAAAATGATCATTAAAAAAATTATTAAAAAGGCACAAATATAAACAATTATGCATTAAATAGAATGTTGAAATGTTGTTTTTTTTAAACTGGATTTCAAAAAAATATATCACATTGAACAGATGCTTATGTTAAAGTTTAATGAAAAAAAAATTATAAAAAAAACACAAATCAAAAAAATAACATATATTTAATAACATTTTGCTAGCTTTTGTTTGTGCATTAAATAGAATTATTTTGGTGTTGAAAAGTTTATTTATTTATTTTTTAAACTGGATTTCAAATAATAAATCACATAGAACAGATGCTTATGTTAACGTTTAACAAAAAAAAAAATTGTAAAAATATCACAAATCAAAAAAATGACATATATTTAACAACATTTTGCTAGCTTTTGTTTGTGTATTAAATAGAACTATTTTGGTGTTGAAAAGTTTTTTGTTTTGTTTTTTTTAAATTGGATTTCAAATAATAAATCACATACAACAGATGCTTATGTTAAAGTTTAACAAAAAAAATTATAAAAAAATCACAAATTAAAAAAAATCATATATTTAATAACATTTTGCTAGCTTTTGTTTGTGCATTAAATAGAATTATTTTGGTGTTGAAAAGTTTTTTTTTTTTTTTTTTTAACTGGATTTCAAATAATAAATCACATAGAACAGATGCTTACGTTAAAGTTTAACAACAAAATAAATATTGAAAAAAATCACAAATCAAAAAAATAACATATATTTAATAACATCTTGCTAGCTTTTGTTTGTGGTCCTAATACACAAGAAGACAGCAGGAAGCGATTTAATGAAATTACATACATTGTTATATATTTTCTTTTTATTTTTTGGAAGGCTATGGCTGGCTTCACACCATTTTGTTGTGATGCATTGGTTAATTTGAATCAAACCTCAACTTGCCTCCACAACCCATCTGCATTGCATTACACTGCAATGTTCAGTAATGTACTAGCGTACATTGTAATATTCTGCATAGTAAATTAAGGCGCAAGTGATTTTTAAAAAAAATTTTTGCCCGTTCTGTTGACAGTCTATTCCAATTAATTGGATCACTACTTAATGCAATGCACAATAAAGCTATGTTTGTATGCTTTTATCAACACAAAGTGCACAAAAGTGCATTAACATGCACCATTTTATGCACTGATGCAGGGCCGGTGCAAGGATTTTTATCTATGCAGGTGAAGGTGCATTTTGACCCTCACATTGACCTTTTGACCCTTACCTTGACCCTTACACTAACCCTGACACTGACCTAGATCAAGCCTTCATCTAGATATTTTTTAATTTTTTTTACACATTATACTTTTGTTTGTTTGCATTTTTCTCCCCTGGCAAGGAGAGAAAGGTACAATGTATTCAGACGAGGGAAAAAAAACACATGGGTGGGCTGCACAGTTACTTAACACTGTAATAGCCAATCAGAGGCTATCACAGCAATCAGCTGATGGGGATCCAGGAGTCCCAATTCCCAATCATTAGTACAAGACCCGGTACTCTCAGTGCTAGGAGTGCGCTGTGCTCTGTGCTAGGAGCGCTCTTTGCAGCACACTCCCAGCCAAAAACTGACGTGTACAGGCAACAGAAAGGGGTTTAAAAGGTAAGTTGCTAGGGATTTCAATTCTTCCCTCCCCCATCCTGGTGCCCTAAGGTGGTTGCCTAAGCAGCCTTACACTGGCATCAGCCCTGCATTGACGTGCATTGTGTTAGGGCAGGCTAATTATTTAAATGGCTTTGTGGCACTTTGGAACACACTGAAAGAATGCTTGTACATTTTTTTTTTAAAGGCAGCATACCAAAACGCGTAATAAAAATTCATAACATAGCAGCACCACCATGAATGATACCTGTGGTGTGCTGATTTGTACATTTCCATGGCACAAAGGTGTGAGCCACTGATGCTCAATGTTAATAAGTGTTAATGCAACACGCCAGAGCCCACAAATGTGAAGGGGCTCTTATTCATTTTTATTTTATTTTATTTCATTTGTAGTGCTATAAAAATGCACTGATTACTGTATAAATGACACTGGCAGGGAAGGGGTTAACATTAGGGGGCGATTAAGGGGATAAGTGTGTCCTAGGGAGTGATTATTTTTTTTTAAATAATTTTTATTAAGATATTTTTCACATAAAAACATTCCATTTCAAAAACCATATATATATGTACATATATAAACAAGCTTAACATACATATAAATAAAACAAAACACAAAAAAAACACAATTAACATAACACAAGGATCAATCTCTTATTATTTTCCAAGAATGTTAAAAAATAATCCCCCTGTCACCTCCCTCCGAGGGAAAAAGAAAAAAAAAAAAAAAAAGAGGAAAAAAGAAGAGAAAAAAAAAACAAAAAAACGGCACATCCTTCCAAATGTTTGTTGTACCCCAATACCCATTTCCCTTTATTTTAGTGGCTCCCACGTTCCTCATACCCAATTATCATTATCCTATATTCCATTTCATGTCCCTAGTATATGTGTAACTGTATCTTCCCCCAACCTATTATATTGCTTTGAAGAGGAGAAAGTCGCAACTCTCTACCAACATTATATTTCTCCTAAGTGACAAAAGAAAAAAAAAAAGAAAAGGGGAGTGATTCTCACTGTGGGAGGAGTGTAGTGACAGGGAGTACAGAGAGATCGCTGTTCCTAATCACTAGGAACAGCAGATCTCTCTCTACTCCCCTGACAGAACGGGGATCTGTTTGTTTACATTGACAGATCCCCGTTCTGGCTCTCTGAGGGGTGATGATGGGTTGCTGGAGGACATCCCGGGTGATGTGCACCCCACGTGCATTAACCCTGGTGCCACGTCGCGGGCGCGCATGCCTCCCACGTTGCTATCTCTCTTACACGAACCTCCGCAGTAGAGCCGACCTGCCGTATATCAGTGGCGGATGGTCGGCAAGTGGTTCAGCATCAATAAAATCACTGCTCCTGCATAAATGATCTTTTTTTTTTTTTTTTTTAAATTTGTTGCATTGATAGATGTCCACCAGGGCAGTGCCCAGGGCTCCATACCCTTTTTATGGCCAATTACTTGCATTCAAAATGGGCACCTTTGATTTTTCAAATTCGGGTCCCCTAGACTTCAACGGGGTTCAGGGTTCGGGTCCAAACTTTTGCGGTGTTTCGAGGGTTGTGGCGTGAACCGAGCCAGGGGGTGTTTGGCCCAACTCTACTAGCATGTCTTTGTGCCCAGAAGAAACCCAAGCAGGCACAAGGAGAACATGCAAACTCCAAGCAGGTAGTGCCATAGTTGGGCTTTTAAAGTATCATTGTTTTTGGCCAATTCCTTTTTTTTTTTTTTTTTTTTGACATGTTGGCAACAAGGCAAACTGGTGTTTGATAACAACATTGTTAATAAAATATTTATTTTCCAAATAAAGACCCACAATACTTAAATAATAGTACACTCCGGTGCCCTTTGTACTAACATTTAATTACTGTTTTGATTTTTGATTTATAGCACTGGCAAGCTGCCAAAGCCGAAGTTATTCTTCTTCGGAAAGCAATGAAAGCAGCTGTAAAGGTATTGTCTTTTATGGATAATATTCTGCCCAGAAAACCGATCTTGCTTTTGACTTTAGGTTGGTTGAAAGGAGTTGCAATTTCTGTGCACACAGAGAAGGTCGTTTTCATTATTTCGCCAAGATCAAAAAAAAATGTATGTAAAAAAAAAAAATCTATGTAGTGAGACCTGAACTATTGGTTCCATGGGGTGGCAGGAATTCTTCCTATGACCTGACCTTAAATACATTTGAATATTGTCAGCAAGCTCTATAGTAAAGTAGATCTAAAGGCAGGAGACTTTTTTTTTACCTTAAAGTGACACTAAAGGTTCGGGTTTTTTTTTTTTTTAAATAACAAACATATCATACTTACCTCCATTGTGCAGCTCGTTACGCACAGAGTGGCCCCGAACCTGCTCTTCTGGGGTCCCCCGGCGGCTCAGTGGAAGCGCTCTCCCGGGGGGTTACCTTGCGGGCGTGCTCCCAAGTCCAGCATTCGGCGTCCATGGACGCCAAATGCAGGACTCGGCCCCGCCCCCCGCTGCCCCGCATCATTGGATTTGATTGACAGCAGCGGGAGCCAATGGCTGGGCTGCTATCAATCTATCCAATCAAGAGCCCCAGGCAAAGAGACAGGGTGTCCCCGTGGGACAAGTTCGAGGGTTCAGGTAAGTAAAACGGGGGGGCTGGGGGGCTGGTCACTGACAGGTGTTTTTTCACCTTAATGCATAGGATGCATTAAGGTGAAAAAACACGAACCTTTACAACCCCTTTAATACATTCTTTGCAATAAGGTAAAAAAATAGTCCGCAAGCAGCCCCCTCAGCTCCCCTAAATACTTACTTGAGCCTGCTCCTGATCCAATGATGTGCATTAGAGCAGAGACTGTCTCCGCTCTCTCTTTCCTCATTGGCTCAGAAACAGCAGTGGGAGCCATTGGCCCCTGTTGCTGTCACTCACAACCAATTAAAAGGGAGCGGGGGGCCTAGCCACGCCCTGTGGGTCGTATGGACCCACAGAGCTGACTCGGGAGTGAGCATGCACAAGTGCCCCCTAGCAAGCAGATTGCTAGGGGGGCACTCTGCAGGGGGGAGGGGCCAGAAGCGCCAAAACCCGAGAAGAGGAGGATTGGGGCTGCTCTGTGCACAACCATTGCACAGAGCAAGTCAGTATGAAATGTTCGTTATTTGAAAAAAAAAAAAAAAGTTTGCCTTTAGAATCACAATAAATTGTCAGCCTTGCTACAAGTAAAAGCTTCAATGCAGAGTACCGATCAGCTCTTAGGGTAAGGTCCATAATAATGTTATTATTAATTGATAACCACTGGCTAAATACATTCAGTTGGACTATACAAGTCAGCATTATTACATTCCTGATCTTGCAACAGTAATGCTGCGTACACACGGTCGGACTTTCTGTCCTACTTGGTCCGGCACACTTTCCGACGGACTTTGTTCGCCAGGTGCGCCGGACTTTAAAACGGATGGACTTGCCCACACACAACCGGACTTTGCGGCGGGCTAAGTCCGCCCGTTTTTCCGGCGGACTTTCGCCGGAGTTACGCCGGACTTTCAGAATGAACGGACTTGCCCACACACGGACAAATCCGTTCATTTTGAATGTGACTCAGGTGCGACGGGACTAGAAAAGGATGTCAATCTTGCCGCTTTTATCGGCAAAATTGACACCTTGCGAGCCCCGTCGCAGGGCATACCAGGCCCTTAGGTCTGGATTATAAAGGGGAACCCCTCTACGCCGAAAAAATGGCGTAGGGTCCCCCCTAAAATCCATACCAGACCTAAGGGCCTGATATGCCCCGCGCTCGCCACAATAGGAAAATGTGTTTTTCCTATTGCAGCGAGCGCGAAATGCAATACCCTGCCCTTGCGTCGTATCTGGTCCGCCGAACCAGCATACACACGAGCAGGCTTTCCGTCGGACTAGCACACAGACGAGCGGACTTTCCGCCCGAAACTGAGTCCGACGGAAAGATTTAAAACATGTTTCAAATCTAGGTCCGGCGGGCTTTTGGGAAAAAGTCCGCCGGCGCCTACACACGGGCGGATTGTTTGGCGGACTCTGGTCCGCCGGACCAAGTATGCCGGAAAGTCCGACCGTGTGTACGCGGCACTAGGGATGAGGTTTAGTTTGGCTTGAGTTCATCTCGAAACCATGTTCAGTGGAACCTGAAAGGAAGCTGTCAGCGTCGGGCCAATAAGTGGGTGGGCGTTTCCTCAGAGCTGGTGAGGGGATTCCTCACCCAACACAAAGTGGGTGGGGATGCTCATGACACCATTGACCTAATATGGTCACATGGCTATATTAGGTCAATGTCCATATTAAAGCAATGATGTCACAAGTAGGGATGAGCTTCGAGTTCGAGTCGAACTCATGTTCGACTTGAACATTGGCTGTTCGCAAGTTCACCGAACAGCGAACAATTTGGGGTGTTCGCGGCAAATTCGAATGCCGCGGAACACCCTTTAAAAGTCTATGGGAGAAATCAAAAGTGCTAATTTTAAAGGCTAATATGCAAGTTATTGTCATAAAAAGTGTTTGGGGACCTGGGTCCTGCCCCAGGGGACATGGATCAATGCAAAAAAAAGTTTTAAAAACGGCCATTTTTTCAGGAGCAGTGATTTTAATAATGCTTAAAGTCAATCAATAAAAGTGTAATATCCCTTTAAATTTCGTACCTGGGGGGTGTCTATAGTGTGCCTGTAAAGGGGCGCATGTTTCCTGTGTTTAGAACAGTCTGACAGCAAAATGACATTTTGAAGGAAAAAACTCATTTAAAACTACCCGCGGCTATTGCATTGCCGACAATACACATAGAAGTTCATTGATAAAAACGGCATGGAAATTCCCCAAAGGGGAACCCCGAACCAAAATTAAAAAAAAAAAATGACGTGGGGGTCCCCCTAAATTCCATACCAGGCCCTTCAGGTCTGGTATGGATATTAAGGGGAACCCCGGCCAAAATTTTTAAAAAAAAATGACGTGGGGTTCCCCCTAAATTCCATACCAGACCCTTCAGGTCTGGTATGGATTTTAAGGTGAACCCCGCGCCAAAAAAAAAAAAAAAAACGGCGTGGGGTCCCCCCAAAAATCCATACCAGACCCTTATCCAAGCACGCAACCTGGCAGGCCGCAGGAAAAGAGGGGGGGACGAGAGTGCGGCCCCCCCTCCCTCCTGAACCGTACCAGGCCACATGCCCTCAACATTGGGAGGGTGCTTTGGGGTAGCCCCCCAAAACACCTTGTCCCCATGTTGATGAGGACAAGGGCCTCATCCCCACAACCCTGGCCGGTGGTTGTGGAGGTCTGCGGGCGGGGGGCTTATCGGAATCTGGAAGCCCCCTTTAACAAGGTGACCCCCAGATCCCGGCCCCCCCCTGTGTGAAATGGTAAGGGGGTACTTATGTACCCCTACCATTTCACGAAAAAAGTGTCAAAAATGTTAAAAATGACAAGAGACAGTTTTTGACAATTCCTTTATTTAAATGCTTCTTCTATCTTCCTTCATCTTCTGGTTCTTCTGGTTCTTCTGGTTCTTCCTACTCTTCTGGCTCTTCTGGTTCTTCCTCCGGCGTTCTCGTCCAGCATCTCCTCCGCGGCGTCTTCTATCTTCTTCTCCTCGGGCCGCTCCGCACCCATGACATGGGGGGGAGGCTCCCGCTCTTCTCTTCTTCTCTTCTTCTTTTCTTCTTTTCTTCTCTTCTTCTCTTCTTCTCTTCTTCATTTTCTTCTCCGGGCCGCTCCGCAATCCATGCTGGCATGGAGGGAGGCTCCCGCTGTGTGACGGCGCTCCTCGTCTGACAGTTCTTAAATAACGGGGGGGCGGGGCCACCCGGTGACCCCGCCCCCCTCTGACGCACGGTGACTTGACGGGACTTCCCTGTGACGTCACGGGGAATGCCACAGGGAAGTCCCGTCAAGTCACCGTGCGTCAGAGGGGGGCGGGGTCACCGGGTGGCCCCGCCCCCCCGTTATTTAAGAACTGTCAGACGAGGAGCGCCGTCACACAGCGGGAGCCTCCCTCCATGCCAGCATGGATTGCGGAGCGGCCCGGAGAAGAAAATGAAGAAGAGAAGAAGAGAAGAAGAGAAGAAGAGAAGAAGAGAAGAGCGGGAGCCTCCCCCCCATGCCATGGGTGCGGAGCGGCCCGAGGAGAAGAAGACAGAAGACGCCGCGGAGGAGATGCTGGACGAGAACGCCGGAGGAAGAACCAGAAGAACCAGAAGAGCCAGAAGAACCAGAAGATGAAGGAAGATAGAAGAAAGAAGAAGCATTTAAATAAAGGAATTGTCAAAAACTGTCTCTTGTCATTTTTAACATTTTTGACACTTTTTTCGTGAAATGGTAGGGGTACTTATGTACCCCCTTACCATTTCACACGGGGGGGGCCGGGATCTGGGGGTCACCTTGTTAAAGGGGGCTTCCAGATTCCGATAAGCCCCCCGCCCGCAGACCCCCACAACCACCGGCCAGGGTTGTGGGGATGAGGCCCTTGTCCTCATCAACATGGGGACAAGGTGTTTTGGGGGGCTACCCCAAAGCACCCTCCCAATGTTGAGGGCATGTGGCCTGGTACGGTTCAGGAGGGAGGGGGGGCCGCACTCTCGTCCCCCCCTCTTTTCCTGCGGCCTGCCAGGTTGCGTGCTCGGATAAGGGTCTGGTATGGATTTTTGGGGGGACCCCACGCCGTTTTTTTTTTTTTTTTTGGCGCGGGGTTCCCCTTAAAATCCATACCAGACCTGAAGGGTCTGGTATGGAATTTAGGGGGAACCCCACGTCATTTTTTTTTTTTAATTTTGGCCGGGGTTCCCCTTAATATCCATACCAGACCTGAAGGGCCTGGTATGGAATTTAGGAGGACTCCCACGTCATTTTTTTTTTTTAATTTTGGTTCGGGGTTCCCCTTTGGGGAATTCCCATGCCGTTTTTATCAATGAACTTCTATGTGTATTGTCGGCAATGCAATAGCCGCGGGTAGTTTTAAATGAGTTTTTTCCTTCAAAATGTCATTTTGCTGTCAGACTGTTCTAAACATGGGAAACATGCGCCCCTTTACAGGCATACTATAGACACCCCCCAGGTACGAAATTTAAAGGGATATTACACTTTTATTGTTTGACTTTAAGCATTATTAAAATCACTGCTCCTGAAAAAACGGCCGTTTTTAAAACTTTTTTTTGCATTGATCCATGTCCCCTGGGGCAGGACCCAGGTCCCCAAACACTTTTTATGACAATAACTTGCATATAAGCCTTTAAAATTAGCACTTTTGATTATTCATGTTCGTGTCCCATAGACTTTAACGGTGTTCGCATGTTCGAACGAACTTTTTTCCTGTTCGCATGTTCTGGTGCGAACCGAACAGGGGGGTGTTCGGCTCATCCCTAGTCACAAGCATTCTAGCCCTTTTTTGCGTGAGCAGCTATGGGGTGGGTATTCCCCCCACCTGCAGCTGATTGATCCAGCATTAACAGTTTCCTACTTGGTTCTGGCCAAATGCAAGTTCATGCCTACACAGCCACAGTAGAGTTTTTCAGAAAAGATCCACCTTTTAACATTAGAAAGCCACCACTGAGCTCCAGTAATAACTTGTTCTTGGCAGAAATTACGTCATCAGTCTGCTGCAGGCAGGAGAAATTATTTTCTTAGTCTTCTCTCCCCCCCAGTAATTAGACTGCAACATTGTAACTTTTCAGCAAGTTGAGAGGCTACAGTGTCTGACACATCTGTGGCAGACATTTGTAAACCAAACACAGCTAAGAACTGCACAGGCACCAGGATGGTGTCATCTATGGACCAACATCTCAGGCCAGGAAGCAGATATTGGAAGGCAGGAGGAAGCATTTCCTCAATCTCCTTTTGAGTGCTCATTCGGTATGTATATTGTAACAAGTCATAGGATGTAAAGCAGCCCATAGTCCTTTCAATCACTTCATCAACACAGACAATGCCTCCCTTTATAGTGTTCTGCCGGGAGCTCGGGAGTCTACCTGGCCGGCAGAACATAATGGTTACTGCTAGCGGCTAGAGCTTAGCCAAGGACTGTGCAGGCAACTGGTATGTATATAAGGAATATGACAAACATGTAATAGCTGTGCTGTTTTTGAACACAGAGTGTCCACCTGACATGGAAATGTCAGTTTGTGCAGGGTGCTGGTCCAAATGTCCAATGGAAGGAACTGTTTGTGAAAAAAAAGACTGTGAAGAGGGTTGCGCTTGTAAAGAGGATGGATATCTGAGGCACAATGGAATGTGCATTCCAGCTTATCAGTGCCCCTTCATTCCCAAAGAAGGTGAGAGACCCGTCTATTAAAGTGTATGTCCAGGTATTACCCCAAAATCTTCCTATTCAACTCTAGTTCAAGTCCCAGCATTATACTTCCTCCTACCGTGTTCCTAAAGCAAGGAACCGCTTATATTACTTCCTGTGACTTCACCAAGCTTGTACAATTTTTGCAGGGGCAGCTACTGGGAGGTCACTTCCCATTGACATAGACACGCCCCCAGAATTACATCTCCAAAGAGCCATTTTCATGCACACAGAAGCAATTAGGAAACTTTGGTTAATTTGTTCCTCCTATAATAATTTTAAGGTGACAAATGTCCAGGGGGCATGGTGTGGAGTTCCTGCTCGGGCTGCGATGACTACTGCAAAGTCGAGGGGCAAAAATGCGTCGAGGGCTGCAGGATAGGCTGTGTTTGTGAAAAGAAAGACCATCGCATGTATTATAGAAAATGTTGGAGTAAATACGCATGTCAACAAGAGTACGCTTTAGGTAAGATGCCCAGTCTTTTGTAAACAAACACACAAAAAAAAATTGTTATCTGTACTTTTAGCTCTGGATTGAAAAAAGGGGGAAAACCTTAAAAAAAATCTTATTTAGGCCAAAAACCAAGTAAGTTATATGGACACAACCAGATCACCAACGCTTATAGCACCAATATCCCATGGTATTGAGAGCTTTAGGGGACAAGAGACTTTTCACATATAATTAGTAATTACACAAAAAGTGTAAAAAAAAATAAATTTTTTTTTTATTAATTTAAAAAACAAAAAAATTACAAAATGTAGTTACCGTAGTTACAAAAGTTGATTAAAAACGCTTTGTACAACCATGGGTTGTCATCCATCCTTCTTCAGAAAAAAGCGTAATGAAAATACTAATAAAATAAGCAAAGACCATAAATCAAACTGATATTGAGCCATTACCATTGTGTCCATGTTACCACGTGATTTATTAACATACAAGTAAAGGCAAGGTTGCATCCACCAAGCAAGTTAGAGTTCCATACCTACAGAGTTATTTAGAAAAATTATTTAGAATTATTTATATATTTAGCAAAAAGCGGGTTCCTTGTGATGAGAGTCTTTCCAGCAGTGCCGTATAAGCCCACCGACTGGGATCGCAAAACCCACAGCTGAATCTCACGCAGAGAGGAGTATGGAGCCACAGCAAATCTGATATAAACATAAACCAAACATGTATTATAATGAGTTCAATGAGTGTCAAAAAATATATAATTTTATTCCTAAATGACAAATTTACATAGTCTTTAACCTACTGGTTTCAACAATTGCACTCACTCACTTCTTTTAATTATGCTGAAACTGCAGGGAGCCTAACTGTCCACTAGATGGCATAAAAAATGACTTGATATTCTATTCACTTGCAGTGAAACGACATACGTTGTACACATACTGTAGATCAGGGGTCCTCAAACTTTTTAGACAGGGGGCCAGTTCACGGTCCCTCAGACTGTTGGGGGGCCGCACTATAGTTTAAACTTTAAAAAAAATATGAACTAATTCCTATGCACACATCTTATTTGTAGTGCAAAAAAAAAAAAAAAAAAACAGGAAAAAAACAGTACAATATTTAAAATAAAGAACAATTGTAATCAATATAAACTTATCAGTATTTCACAGACTCCCCTCATTACAGAACCACTCCCAATCACATACTTCCCCCATCACAGATCCCCCCATATCAGTCCCCCACAATAGCACAAAGTCCCCCAAATCAGTCCCCCACCATAGCACAGAGTCCCCCACCATAGCACAAAGTCCCCCACATCAGTCCCCCACCATAGCACAAAGTCCCCCACATCAGTCCCCCACCATAGCACAGAGTCCCCCACCATAGCACAAAGTCCCCCACATCAGTCCCCCACCATAGCACAAAGTCCCCCACATCAGTCCCCCACCATAGCACAGAGTCCCCCACATCAGTCCCCCACCATAGCACAGAGTCCCCCACATCAGTCCCCCACCATAGCACAGAGTCCCCCACCATAGCACAGAGTCCCCCACATCAGTCCCCCACCATAGCACAGAGTCCCCCACATCAGTCCCCCACCATAGCACAGAGTCCCCCACCATAGCACAGAGTCCCCCACATCAGTCCCCCACCATAGCACAGAGTCCCCCACATCAGTCCCCCACCATAGCACAGAGTCCCCCACATCAGTCCCCCACCATAGCACAGAGTCCCCCACATCAGTCCCCCACCATAGCACAGAGTCCCCCACCATAGCACAGAGTCCCCCACATCAGTCCCCCACCATAGCACAGAGTCCCCCACCATAGCACATCAGTCCCCCACCATAGCACAGTGTCCCCCACATCAGTCCCCCACCATAGCACAGTGTCCCCCACATCAGTCCCCCACCATAGCACAGAGTCCCCCACATCAGTCCCTCACCATAGCACAGAGTCCCCCACATCAGTCCCTCACCATAGCACAGAGTCCCCCACATCAGTCCCTCACCATAGCACAGAGTCCCCCACAATAGCACAAAGTCCCCCACATCAGTCCCCCACCATAGCACAGAGTCCCCCACCATAGCACAGAGTCCCCCACATCAGTCCCCCACCATAGCACAGAGTCCCCCACATCAGTCCCCCACCATAGCACAGAGTCCCCCACCATAGCACAGAGTCCCCCACATCAGTCCCCCACCATAGCACAGAGTCCCCCACATCAGTCCCCCACCATAGCACAGAGTCCCCCACCATAGCACAGAGTCCCCCACATCAGTCCCCCACCATAGCACAGAGTCCCCCACCATAGCACATCAGTCCCCCACCATAGCACATCAGTCCCCCACCATAGCACATCAGTCCCCCACATAGGACATCAGTCCCCCACCATAGCACAGAGTCCCCCACATCAGTCCCCCACCATAGCACAGAGTCCCCCACCATAGCACATCAGTCCCCCACCATAGCACATCAGTCCCCCACCATAGCACATCAGTCCCCCACATAGGACATCAGTCCCCCACCATAGCACAAAGTCCCCCACATCAGTCCCCCACCATAGCACAGAGTCCCCCACCATAGCACAGAGTCCCATACATCAGTCCCCCACCATAGCACAGAGTCCCATACATCAGTCCCCCACCATAGCACAGAGTCCCCCACATCAGTCCCCCACCATAGCACAGAGTTCCCCACATCAGTCCCCCGCCATAGCACAGAGTCCCCCACATCAGTCCCCCACCATAGCACAGAGTCCCCCACATCAGTCCCCCACCGTAGCACAGAGTCCCCCACCATAGCACAGAGTCCCCCACATCAGTCCCCCACCATAGCACAGAGTCCCCCACATCACAGATCTCCCCCTATCACAAACTCCCCTGTGTGTCACAGACTCCCCCCGTGTGTCACAGATCCCCCCATATCAATATTATACTCCCACTCAACACTTACCTGTATCACGCAGGACACGAGGCATGGTAGGTCCCGACGGAGGGCGGGACTTTGGAAGTGAGGGGCATGTGATTGGTTCCTGGGACCGCCCTGATGCCTAGTAACCAATCACCTGCTTCTTAGCACAGAAGGTCCTTTGTCCGGGCCTGTCATGTTTCCCGTCCTGTGTGATGGAGGGAGCAGATGGCAGGGGGAGTGCTGCAGTTAAAGGGGCAGTCCGCGGGCCGGATAAAAAACGCTGGAGGGCCAGATTCGGCCCGCGGGCCGTAGTTTGAGGACCCCTACTGTAGATGATAACAACCTTATAACACAACTGAAACACAGATGTCATAGTTCAGATTGGTATAAAGCTTGGCTCAAGAGTAATAGTTATAAACAGGTATGGACGGAAAGCATCACACCAAAGAAATAAGTTACACCTATTATGATCCACTGTGCAAATATGCAGATCTGCCAACAGCCGATCGGATCGTACACTTAAAGTGGAAGTCCATGCACAATCTAAAATCCCTGCATCTATAGACACCAGGGATCTAACACTAACCTCTCTATCGCTGTAAAGAAAAAATGAGTGTACATACTTTTTTGGAAGCCGATCTGATCCGTTTCTGACCGGATCCCATGCTGAGCTGTCAGCCGCGGCTTCTCTATGTAGGGGGGTGCAGAGGAGACAGGGGACAACAGAAGCCCCATAGTAACTCTACGGGTGACGTCACTTCCCATTCATTGCACAGCTGTTGTGGTCCATGTCCTCTGCAGAGCTGCCAGCGCTGGAGATCTGATCGGAGCGGGTCAGATCGGCTTCCAAAAAGGTATGTATACTCATCTTTTCTTTACAGGGATAGAGAGGTTAGTGTTAGATGCCTGGTGTCCATAGATGCAGGGATTTTAGATTTTTTGCATGGACTTCCACTTTAAATGGTGATGCAGGACAAATCCGGGAGTGGGTTTTGCGACCCCCCCGGTCAGTGGGCATATTCGGCACTGCTGGACAGACTCCCATCACAAGGAACCTGCTTTTTGCTCCATTGCCTCTAAATAACCCTGGAGGTAGGGAACTTCTGCTGGGAACTTTAACTTTAACTTGCTTGGTGGATGCAACCTTGCCTCTACTTGTATGTTAATAAATCATGTGGTAACATGGACACAATGTTAATTGCTTAATATCAGTTTGATTTATGTTCTTTGCTTATTTTATTAGTATTTTCATTACGCTTTTTCCTGAAGAAGCCGGAATGGCGAAACATGTTGAATTACAAGCGTAATGAATGAATATGCTTTCCATGTCTGTTGGATGACAACACATGGTTGCACAAATGTTTTTAATCAACTTTTGTAGCTAAATACATTTTGTCATTTTTTTTAAGTACTTTTTTTCTGTAACTATATGTCTTTGAACCTGAAAAAGTCCCTTATCCCCCCACTTGTTTGTCCTTATTCAGGACAAAGTAACATGTCAGCTGTAGAGCAGGACATCTAAAGAAAAACCTATTATGTTTGTATATGGAAGTGCTAATGACTCTCTTCCCACCCCTTCCACAGTGCTCAATGCCTTATTGACTAATTATGTAGTGATATTATAAGGGGAGTGTTCTTAATCCGGTGTAAGCTCTGGCCCAATATAATACAAAGTCTTCCAGGGGGCTAAAGAGAAGCCATCGCTTTATTTTGCTTTATATGGGGAATGAGCGGGTTTTAAACCTCAACTAACACACCCGATACTGTAAGCATCAAGATATGCAGTAGGGACGTGATAATTCACATACAAATAGCACAGAGATAGTGATACACACAAATAAGTACATATACACCAAAACTATGAGTGCAGTTCAAATACTCCAAAACTATAAGTACTATGCACTCCACCAGTGATACAGTGTTAAAGTCCCATTAAACTTCTTGTAAATTCAGTTTATAAACTTCTCCTCCATTTTTTTCAACACCGTTATTTCACAATTAGGTTTTGGTGTTTGAGTCTTTATTACTACAGTATAGAGTGGAAGTATATTGCCTATTGTTACAACCCCTGAGTGCAGTGTTTTATTATTATTATTTTAAGGGATTTAAATCTAACTGCTTGCCTACTTTAGGCAAATTATGTTAAAATGAGAAACAAAGGAATTTAGAGAGAGAAGAGAGATACTGTAAATAAAGAGATGGTGATTCATTTACTAAAGAAAAAAAAAGACTTTTGACTCATTGAATAAGATAAATCTATGTGTACTTCAACAGTCTTCAGTCTATCAATAAAATAAGTAAGGGAGGAAAATGAAAAAAATGAAAACATGGAAGAAAAATAAAGATATAGAGAAAGCTCATTTGAAATTGCATTGAAATGGAAAGAGCAAAGAAGAGTGAAGGAAAGGGAAAAAGAAAGGGAAAAAAGAAAAGAAAATTAAAAGGAAAAAGAAAGGAATCAAAGGAAAGGGAAATGAAAAGGAAAAGGAAAGCGAAAAGGAGATTGGAAAGGAAAAGGAAGGGAGATGAAAAATAAAAGGGAAGGAAAATGAGATGAAAAGGAAATGTAAAGGGAAAGGAATAGAAAAGGAAAGGGAATGGAAAGAAAAAGAAAGGAAACAGGAAATGAAAAGGAAAGGAAAATAAAAAGGTATGGAAAAGCAAATGAAAAGAAAGGGAAATTAAAAGGAAAACGAATAGAAAAGCAAAGGGAATAGAAAGAAAGAGGAAGGGAAATTAAAAGTTAAAGAAAAGGAAAGGAAAATAAAAGGTGCAGGAAATAAAAATAACAGGAAAATGGAAAGGGACATAAAAGAAAAGGGAAATTTAATAGAAAGGAAAAGGAAAAGAGGTGAAATAGAAACACAAAAGGGGAAAAGGGAAAGGAAAATGAAAAGGAAAGAAAGTGAAAATAAAAGAAAAAAAAAAGGAAAGAAAAGATTATGGAAAGGAAATGGAAAATTAAAAGGAAAGGGATAGCAAAAGGAACTGAAAAGGAAAAAGAAGGGAGATGAAAAATAAAAGGGAAGGAAAATAAGATTAAAAGGAACTGAAAAGGAATATAAAAGTAAACGAAAAGGAAAGTAAATGGAATTGAAAATAAAATAAAAGGAAGAGTAAATTAAAAGGGACGGAAAAAGAAAAGTTAAGTAAAAGGAATAGGAAACAAAAGGAGCAGGAAATGAAAAAGAAAGGAAAAGGAAAGGAGATGAAATAGAAAAGGAAAATGAAAGACGGGGGGAAAAAGGAAAGGAAATTTAAAAGGAAAAGAAATGAACGGGAAAGAAAAAGAAAAGTCAAGTAAAAGGAATAGGAAAAAAAGGATCAGGAAATGAAAAAGAAAGGAAAGGAAAGGGAAAGGAGATGAAATAGAAAAGGAAATTAAAAGACAGGGGGGGGGGATTTAAAGGGAAAAGAAATGAAAAGAAAATGAAAAGAAAAGAAAAAGGAAAGTGAAAAAAAGATAATGAAGAGGGAAAAGGAAAGGGAGTGACAGGAAAAGGAAAATTTAAGAAAAGGGAACTGAAAGAAAAAAAAAAGGAGCAGTTAATAAAAGGAAATGAAAAGGAACAGGAAAGAAAGGGAAATGGAAAGGAGATGAAATAGAAAAGGAAATGAAAAGAAAAGGAAATGAAAAGCAAAGAAAACAAAAAGAAAACGAAGGGAAAGAAAACAAAATCACAAAGCAAAAACAAAAGAAAAAAAAATGACAATGAAAAGGAACAGGACAGAGAAAATACAAAGGAAAAAAAGAGTATAGGGAAAATGTGATGAAAAGAATAGGTGAAAAGGAAAATGGAAAAATAAGGAAAAGGAAAAAGTTAAGGAAAAAGTTAAGGAAAAAGAAAGGAAAATGAAAGAGAAGGAAAGGGAAAGGAAAGGAGATGAATTAGAAAAGAAAATGAAAAAGAAAGAAAAATTAAAAGAAAAGGAAAGAACATGGAAAATATAAATGAAAGAAATAGGAAAGGGAATGAAAAGGAAAATTGAAGGAAATAAAAGGAAAGGGAAAAGAATGGGCAAGGGGAAGGGAATGGAAAGGAAAATGTATCCCCTTAGCATTTGTATTTCTCTTTACAGTTAAATCTTGTCCCAAAGGCACAAAATGGGCTGACTGTGCAAAATGTCACCAATTCTGTTTCCCTGAGAGCGACTGCGCCAGCAAGTGTTCCCGGGGCTGTGTGTGTCGGGATCGGAAGCTCGCCATATACAAGGGAAGGTGCATGAAGCCAAAACTCTGCTCTAGGTTTGGTAGTCATGTAAGTTATTTACTTGCAAAGAACACAAACATACTGCTAACAGTGTAAAAATAACATCATTGGTGTGTTGTAAGAATTACAAGAGTTAACCTTTAATAACAAATGATGTGATCAATAATTTAATCAAATTAATAGATCAATAACACATTGACATATTGCTGGGAATTACTGAAAGAGCACAGGTCAACCCCTTATTATCATAACTTTTGAATTTGGAAAGTACACCGGCATGCAGATAAGGGATAACTTGGAATAGGAACGCTGCGCTGCAAAAGTTTTGATCGATCAATCAAATGAAAACATGCAAAATATAAAAAAGGCCATATTAAATCACTACAGCTATTTGATGTCACCACAGTGTAATCCAACACAGACAAGAGAGTGCCCAACCACCATAATGTAAATCTGCTTACCAGATGGCAAGCATAAAGAGCAGGTGGCTATAACCCAGCCGCAGCCTTTAGCTTGCAGATGTCAACACTGGTATCAGCAGACTAAATCATGCAGATCACTCCCCCTCTCCCACTATGGAGTCCGTCTTTGCTCAGGTGGATGCCCCAGAAGAAAGAAGACTGACCATAGAGTAATATTGCCTAAATATATTTATTAAAATGAAGTATTGCACTTACATCTATGATGAAGTTGGTATGCCGGTCGGCACAAACAAATGGAGCCCATCCCCCTGGTACGATCGCGTGGTGACATCACTATGTTCCTTCTTTCAGACGCGTTTCGTCATACGTGACGTTATCAGTGGCATGCAGATACATTAATAATCACCAGACAGAAGCACATGAAGATCTGGAAAAAAAAGTTTGGTAAAAGTAACTGGACATTGCCCTATATACAGTAGTTGGCCCAAATACGATTATATTTTTATAATCACACATCACGTGACGTCAGGACTAAAACTTTGGTATAATGAAACAATTGGCTTACCTATCCAAAAACTATTGTAAATTAAATAGATCCTGACTATATGCCATTTCCTTTGTACCGTGTCTCAAATAACTGACATGATTTCTTATTCATTAACCAATTGTCCTCCGGAAGATTTACCCCCCTTAATGACCAGGCCATTTTTATGCGATACGGAACTGCGTTACTTTAACTGACCATTGAGCGTTCATTCGATGCTGTATCCAAATAAAATTTATGTAATTTTTTTCCCCACAAATAGAGCTTTCTTTTGGTGGTATTTGATCAACCCTGAAGTTTTTTATTTTTTTGCGATATAAACAAAAAAAGACCAACAATTTAAAAAAAAAAAAAAGTCTTACTTTCTTCTATAAAACATATCCAATAAACAAATAGAAAAAAAATCTAATTTCTTCATCAGTTTAGTCCAATGTGTATTCTGCTACATGTGTTAAAAAAATAAAAAAAAAAAAAATCCCAAAAAGCGTATATTGATGGGTTGTAGCAAGTTGTAGCAAAAAGTTGTACAAACTATGGGATGGGTAATGGCGGCGATCGGTGACCTATATTAGGACTGTGATATTGGGGTGGACAAACCGGACACTAAATGACACTTATAACACTTTTTGAGGACCAGTGACACCGTGCTAGTGATCAGTGCTAAAGAATAATATGCACTGTCACTGTACTAATGACACTGGCTGGGAAGGGATTAACATCAGGTGCGATCAAAGGTTTAAACTTGCTTTGCAGGAACACAGGATCCATGCCTTCTGTACTGACAGAACGGTGATCTACCTTGTTTACATAGGCAGACTGCCGTTCTTCCTCTGAACTGAAGGATCGGCGGGTGTCGGCGGACATCAAGTACGTGGGACCCGCCGATCAGTTCCCGCTGTGAATATACACAGCGGCCCTGCTGGTGGTGCGCATTTGTGCCCCAGACCCAGAAGTGTCGGATCACGTACTAGGTACGTGATCCGGGGCAGCCATGCCACTTTGCCGCTGTATATCTGATTTATACGGTTGGCAAGTGGTTATATACTGTTTTCAATTTCTTTTAATCCTTCTCCCATCTCAGTGCTGCTGATCTCTTGCAGTCTCTTTTCGTCACTTCCTATCTACATGTACATGCTCCAGGGCTGTCTGCATATCATTGCCCTGGACCCTATTATAGTGACGATGGTGAACCATACCTGTACAATGTGTGCCAGCATGACAGCTTGTAGTGTCCACCAGGGGGAGCATATCAGAAGGTGACAATGCAGGTGAACAACTGGGAGACAGTTGTCACGCAATAACAGGAAGTGACCAAACAAGGACTGTGCAAGGATTAATTTAAATAAAACTTCAGATTTAAAAAAGACAGAGAATATTGTTTGAAATGATATTTACAGCGCCTAGCAAAAGTATTCACCCCCCTGAGCTTTTTACCTATTTTGTTACATTACAGCCTTTAGTTCAATGTTTTCTTAATCTCAATTATAAGTTAAGGATCAGAACACAATAGTCTAAGTTGGTGATTTAAAATTAGAAAAATATATACATAAAACTATTTTTCAGAAATAAAGAACTGATAATTGGCATGTGCGTATGTATTCACCCCCTTTGTTATGAAGCCCATAAAAAGCTCTGGTGCAACCAATTTCCTTCAGAAGTCACATAATTAGTGAAATGATGTCCACCTGTGTGCAATCTAAGTGTCACATGATCTGTCATTGCATATACACACCTTTTTGAAAGGCCCCAGAGGCCGCAACACCAAAGCAAGTGGCACCACTAACCAAACACTGCCATGAAGACCAAGGAACTCTCCAAACAAGTAAGGGACAATGTTGCTGAGAAGTACAAGTCAGGGTTGGGTTATAAAAAAATATCCAAATCTATGATGATCCCTAGGAGCTCCATCAAATCTATCATAACCAAATGGAAAGAACATGGCACAACAGCAAACCTGCCAAGAGACGGCCGCACACCAAAACTCACAGACCGGGCAAGGGGGGCATTAATCAGAGAGGCAACACAGAGACCTGAGGTAACCCTGGAGGAGCTGCAGAGTTCCACAGCAGAGACTGGAGTATCTGTACATAGGACGACAATAAGCCGTACGCTCCATAGAGTTGGGCTTTATGGCACATAATGGCATGTTTTGAGTTTGCGAAAAGGCATTTGGGAGACTCCCAAAATGTATGGAGGAAGGTGCTCTGGTCTGATGAGACTAAAATTGAACTTTTTGGCCATCAAAGAAAACGCTTTTGTTTAATTTTAGCGTGGTATGAAATTACTTTTCTCAAAGAAAACGCTATGTCTGGTGCAAACCCAACACATCACATCACTCAAAGAACACCATCCCCACAATGAAACATGGTGGTGGGAGCATCATGCTGTGGGGGGTGTTTCTCAGCAGTCAGGACTGGGAAACTGGTCAGGGTTGAGGGAAAGATGGATGGTGCTAAATACAGGAATATTCTTGAGCAAAACCTGTAGCACTCTGTGTGTGATTTGAGGCTAGGACGGAGGTTCACCTTCCAGCAGGACAATGACTCCAAACACACTGCTAAAGCAACACTTGAGTGGTTTAAAGGGAAACATGTAAATGTGTTGGAATGGCCTAGTCAAAGCCCAGACCTCAATCCAATAGAAAATCTGTGGTCAGACTTAAAGATTGCTTTTTACAAGCGCAAACCATCCAACTTGAAGGAGCTGGAGCAGTTTTGCAAGGAGGAGTGGGCAAAAATCCCAGTGGTAAGATGTGACAAGCTCATAGAGACTTATCCAAAGCGACTTGGAGCTGTGATAGCCGCAAAAGGTGGCTCTACAAAGTATTGACTTTAGGGGGGTGAATAGTTATGCACATCAACTTTTTCTGTTATTTTGTCCTTTTTGTTGTTTGCTTCACAATAATAAAAAAAAAATCATCTTCAAAGTTGTGGGCATGTTCTGTAAATTAAATGATGCAAATCTTCAAACAATCCATGTTAATTCCAGGTTGTGAGGCAACAAAACACGAAAAATGCCAAGGGGGTGAATACTTTTGCAAGGCACTGTACATGCTACATTTTGAGAGATTTGGTTTAAGTCTTCATTAAGACCAGGTAATGTACAAAGATTTCATTTTTATGTATTCATTTTTATGTATTTTATGTTTTTTTTCTTGGAAAGGTTGTCCAGTCCAGGAAGCCTCGGAAGAGAGGCTAAGGTGGAAGACTTCCTCTAGGTGGAAGGACACTCAGAAAATGATACCACTGAAGACATTTCCTGCAACTCTCACAACTGTTATTTACCAGGCTTTCTCTTTTTTTTTGCAATCAAAATATTGTTAAGATTCTTTTGCAGTTGACATTGTGAAATTATCTCATAAGAAGCAAATAAAAATATTTGAGCAAAGTAAAGAAAAATGTTATGTTAAAGCTGATACATTGTTTTGTTTTGATAAAGTTGGATTCCTTTACTGGCCTGCTACTCAAAGAGACTTGGAAAATGATTTGGTTAAAAACTTTTCCCGTAACTCATGCTGTCATTTGATTATATATATATATATATATATATATATATATATATACATATATATATATATATATATATAAAAACTAAAATAACTAAACTACTCCGATGTAAGTATGTAAAAAATAAATAATAAATATGAAAAAAAAAAAAAAAATATATATATATATATATATATATATATATATATATATATATATATATATATATATATATATATATCTATATCTATGAGAGAAATGCCAAAATTGGCCAAAAGTGACACTACACTACTTTGGGGTGGGTGGTGGGGGGTGATCAGGGATTTTTAATTTTTTTTACACTATGATGAGAGCACAGTAACCGCAATTGTTTGAACTGTCATTAATTAGTTTCATTCATAACAGCTGTGCTTATTGTTGACATGCTGTGATTGGCTACAGCTAATCCGATGGTACAGGGAGCCAGGTACCATATGATAGCTGTTGGACAATCACAGCATCACTACATGACGCACAGCTGTTATGAAGCTCATTGATAACAATTGTGTATTCATTTTGATCGTGCGATCACTTGACACAAGAAGCCTCCAGTGGGCACAGCAATTACAGTAGCGGTGTGCTGCGTGCCCCAGGGGGTGCACCGGGGCACCGGTGCGAATGTGGGAAGCAACGTATAATTACGTTGCTGAACTTGGCCTTGCCAGCCCCTCCCACAGTAAAAGCACTGTGGGCTGTCTTAAAGCAGTTTAACATTAATTTCTGTGCAGTGTTGCATGATCGGGTAATTGTCAGTCAAACTATCACAACACTGAAAAATGATAACGATAAGTATGATGCAGGCTGGCTCCTAGCACAAATCTTCTTTCCCTCATCCCCCCACCATCACAACTCTTAGTGCACCCCTCTCAAATTTCCCGTCTTAGAACAATATTTACCCCCTGCCACCCCCAATCGCCTTGCGATGCCCCCCCCCCCACATGATACCACAGTGCCCAGGGCAGCCGCCCCTCCTGCCCACCCCTTGTCCCAGCCCTGTAGCTACCATATCTAAGAATCGGCAAGGTGCACTATAAAAATTGTTTGCTTCTGGGTTTAATACCCCTTTCATTTGAGTGCATCGTTGCATGATGAAGTAACTGTCAGTCAAACTATCACAGGACTAAAAACTGAAAAATGATTGGTAACCAACGGGTATTACAGGCTGGTACACAAGTGGTTAAACCAGAGTTTGGCATCTAGGTTCAGCTCTATTCCCTAAGATCCAGGATGTGTCAGTCTCGCTCCAGGTGCTGCAGGAAATATCACGGCTCACATGAATTGCCACGTATTCCCTTGAGGAACAGGGGGCCGTTTCTAATTGGTCATTTATTTATAAAATGGGGGTTGTGGCTGGTTGTTGAGGGTTATAAGAGCCAACAGAACATTGATTTCCATTGTCTGGGACTGTCACCTGCTGTGTCAGCTCTTCTGCCTCCGTCCGGAGAGGTAAGATAACTCGCTTTATGTTCCTAGTAATAAATACTATGCAGACAAAGCGACAAGAGCAACCTTAACAGTTTAAAATCCCATAGTCCGCAATATACAGCAATCCTTCGAGGCCCCTCCACGCTGATGCGTCTTTGCAGCGTTTTTTTTTTACCTATCTAAAAATGCATTTAAAATATTTCCCTTTAAATCCTGTGGGACTCTTTACACAGGTGCTGCTGGGGCGGAGCGTTCCTGCATGCTGCATCTTCAGTGCGCTTTTCCAGCTCCCCATTGAAATTAATGTAATACACATAAAAAAAATGCATCAAAAGCGCACTGCGGTTGTGTTTTCGGCGTGTTTTTTGAGTCACATGTCCAAGTTTCCCAGGCGAATGCTGGAAGTCAGGCACCCAGAAAAGGCACCGGACGTGCATGAAAAATGGAGCAGTATGAAAGCAGCCTTAATGGCATGGTAAATACCCAAGATCATAAATGTAGAATATTACAACAAAATGTATTAGATTGCAGCTTACCAATCCTTATATGGGGTGGCTGCATTCGTTTTCTTTTTTTAGGCTTCATTCTATGCATGAAGGTAAAAAACCTTCTGTGTGCAGCGCCCCCCCAATCCTTTCCTGAGCCCCCTCCAATCCAACGATGGATCACGATAGCCTCAGCTGTATGGGGACTCTCCCTCCTTATTGACTGAGACAGCAATGGGAGCCTATTGGCTCTTACTACTGTCAATCACAGCTAGTGAGCCAATAAGGAGAGAGAGCAGGGGGGCAGAGCATCTTATAAACACATAGAGCAGTGGCTTGGGAGAGAGCATGCATCGGTGCCCCCTGGGCAAGCAGCTTTCTATGGGGGCACTGCTCAAAGGGGAGGAGCCATGAGCATCGACGGGGGACCGGAAAAGAAGAGGATCGGGGCTGCTCTGTGCAAAACTACTACACAGAGCATGTAAGTATAACATGTTTGTTTTAAGAAAAAAAAACAAAAAAAACACGAAGCTCTGTTTGCGAGAAAAAAAAGGACGTAAATTTTGTTTTGGTACAACATCGCACAACCGCACAATTGTCAGTTACAGCAACGCAGTGCCGTATCCCAAAAAATGGCCTGGTCATTAAGGGGGCAAATCCTTCAGGGGCTGAAGTGGTTAATTTATTTAAAATGGCAAATATCGTATTTGTCCACTAGATGGCACTGAGCATCACAGGAATTTCCGATGATACACTGAGCTCTAGCTAGTGGTCAAGTTTTCTTCAGTCGCTCTTTTCACTAGGATAAAGCTGGTGGACAAGGGTTGAGCTGACTTGAGAGCACGCTGCAGAAATTTATTCGAAATAACGAGATTTTCAGAATCTTGCTGATTCATCATAAAAACAAAGGTGGGTTTTGGAGATGCATTGAGCTTTAAATAGTTCCTGAGGGGTATAGAAGCTCCTTTCACATGTCCTGGACCTGTTCTTATGCAATAATAATAATAATAATAATAATAATAATAATACTAATAATAGCCCCCTTATTAACAGCACTAGGTTTTTTTTTGTTTTTTTTACTTGGAAAAAGAACACAGGCAGCACAATTAGTATAATAACAAAACTTAAAACAAATTAAAGATACATATAGAGAATACAAAATTAAATAATTAGAAATTCCCTAAATACACTTTTCAAAAATGAATAAACTAATTAATTAATAAATAAATGAATAAATAACTCAAATTAAGGAAAAACAAAAAAGTTGATTTTTTTTAAAACAAATTCCACATTTTTAGAAGTTCCTCTTTGGCAAAATGTTGTTGAAGTTTGCTCTTACTGTACTAGACTCCCACTAAACTCTAACATAATATATGTATCGCTAGTCTCTCTTGTTCTGAGTAGGTGTATACTTTGTATGATTCTTTAAAAAAAAAATGTATTTATTTATTTAGTTATTTATTTATTTATGTAATCAGTAACCTTTCATGTGTTATATTTTTTAGAAATAAACCAGTGACTATGACGGCTCTTAGAAGAGTTCTTCTTGTGATTCTATTAGGTACTGTATTTATCAAACAAATAACCAGAATAAAATATTATAAGATGCTATATTGATTTTTTTTTAATCATTTTATTACAAAATCATATAAAGCCAAAAACAAAAATATTTCCGTTCCTGGGAAATTCATCAGTAATCTAATCAAAGTAATTGGGAGCAGAGGAACTACTGCAGCCAGCATATAACATTACCAATAAGCGTACAGATGCACACCAGTATAGAAATAATGCAAGCTTTATACAGTAAAGGAAGAGATTAATAACAGTACATACTAGGGTTGCACTTATACCGATACTGGTATCGGTATTGGTGCTGATACTAAGCATTTGCACGAGGATCAGTACTCGTGCAACAGCTCTGATACCTGAAACCGATACTTTCAGGCTCGGTTCTTTCAGCTGTCAGTGGTTTTGAATAGTTTTAGAATATTGAATATGTTTCCAATTTCCAAAGAGAATAAAATAGAGTAGAAAATAAAGGAATAGAATAGAAAAAAAATAGAATAGAATAGAAAATATTATAACAGAAAATAAAAGAATATAATGTAATAGAGTAAAACAGAACAAAATAGAATAGTAAATAAAAGAACATGATATAATGTAAAAGAATAGAATAGAAACAAATAGATTAGAATTAAAAACAATAGAAAGAATATACCAATCAAAAAAAAAAAAAAACAATAGAAAAGAATAGAAATTTAAATAGAATAGAAAAGCATATATAAGAATAGAATAGAAAATAACAGAATAGTATAGAAAAAAACAACAGAATAGAATAGAAAGAATATAACCATCTTCCTATTCTAATATATTATTTTCTATTCTATTCAACATTAATTGATTCTATTTGAATTTTGGTAACTTGTTATATTCTTTCCATACTATTCTATTGTTTTTTTAATTGTATTATTTTTCCATTTGTTTTTTTTCTTGTTAAATATATTTATTGAGTTTTCACAGAAGAAGAAATAAAATGATACAATACATGGATACATATCAGTCGTCAGAAGATCTTTGCAGTATGATAAAAAAGATAAATAAATAAGTTAATAAAATAAAGTAATTTTAGAGATATCTTACAACCATATTTACTATACACTAGTTGGGATTCTAGATGTAAGATTAGAGAAATAAATCAAGTTATTAGACTAAGTATCCACAGGAATATTTTAGGAAATAATAAAAGAAAAGGAGAGGGAGGAGAGATAAAGATGGAAAGAAGGAAAGAAGAGAAAAAAAAAAAAAAAAAGAGAGTTTCCCGGGATGATGATCCAGCTCTCATTAGGTATACAAATATAATATATATTTCAGTAATAATATGATATATATCTTAGTGTGGTAACCAGGGGCGGACTGACCATTCGGTCGATCGGACGCCGACCGAGGGCCCGCAGCCAGTAGGGGGCCCGGGAGACATGCTCGTCGGATCTAGGGGTATGCTGCTGGGCGTGCTGCGGTGGAGCCGTTCTGCCGACTGCCGCGGGGGGGGGGGGGGTGCGGGGGGATGAGGCGGGCATCTCCTCTTTCAGTTTGGGATGCAGTGGGGAGAGTGGGAGGCGGCGATCAGCAGCTCTATGGTGCTCGCAGCATCTCCCTGGGACTTGTATTTCTCCTCCAGATTGTAGAGTGGAAAGGGGAGGGGCCTCTGACCCGGGCAGCTACAAGTTTCACTCTCTGCTTGTACGCTGTTGCTGACTGCTGCCTGGGTCAGAGGCCCCTCCCCTATCCACTGTACAGAATCAGAAGGAGGACTACAAGCCCCAGTGAGATCCACAGGCACCATAGAACTGTCGATCGCCACCTCCCACCTCCCCCTTGGGTTGGAGGTGCACAGCCAGGTACAGGGGAACCTCTGGGGGGGTTAAGTCTGGGGACCCTGATGTATGGGGGGTTCTCTGGGGACCCTGATGTATGGGGGGGCTCTCTGGGGACCCTGATCTATGGGGAGGGCTCTCTGGGGACCCTGATGTATGGGGGGGGGGCTCTCTGGGGACCCTGATGTATGGGGGGGCTCTCTGGGGACCCTGATGTATGGGGGGCTCTCTAGGGACCCTGATGTATGGGGGGGGCTCTCTGGGGACCCTGATGTAAGGGGGGGCTCTCTGGGGACCCTGATGTAAGGGGGGGCTCTCTGGGGACCCTGATGTATGGGGGGAGCTCTCTGGGGACCCTGATGTAAGGGGGGGCTCTCTGGGGACCCTGATGTATGGGGGGCTCTCTGGGGACCCTGATGTATGGGGGGGCTCTCTGGGGACCCTGATGTATGGGGGGCTCTCTAGGGACCCTGATGTATGGGGGGGGTCTCTGGGGACCCTGATGTATGGGGGGGCTCTCTGGGGACCCTGATGTAAGGGGGGGCTCTCTGGGGACCCTGATGTATGGGGGGGGCTCTCTGGGGACCCTGATGTATGGGGGGCTCTCTAGGGACCCTGATGTATGGGGGGGGCTCTCTGGGGACCCTGATGTATGGGGGGGCTCTCTGGGGACCCAGATCTATGGGGGGCTCTCTGGGACCCTGATGTATAGGGGGGCTCTCTGGGGAGTTGACCCTGATGTATGTGGGGCTCCCTGGAGACCTTGATGTATGGGGGGGCTCTCTGGGGACCTTGATGTATGGGGGGGGCTCTCTGGGGACCTTGATGTATGGGGGGGCTCTCTGGGGACCTTGATGTATGGGGGGGCTCTCTGGGGACCTTGATGTATGGGGGGGCTCTCTGGGGACCTTGATGTATGGGGGGGCTCTCTGGGGACCCTGATGTAAGGGGGGCTCTCTGGGGACCCTGATGTAAGGGGGGTTTCTCTGGGGACCCTGATGTAAGGAGGGGGCTCTCTGGGGACCTTGATGTAAGGAGGGGGCTCTCTGGGGACCCTGATGTAAGGAGGGGGCTCTCTGGGGACCCTGATGTAAGGAGGGGACTCTCTGGGAACCCTGATGTAAGGAGGAGGGTCTCTGGGGACCCTGATGTAAGGAGGAGGCTCTCTGGGGACCCTGATGTTTGGGGGGGCTCTCTGGAGACCCTGATGTATGGGGGGCTCTCTGGGGACCCTGATGTATGGGGGGGGGGCTCTCTGGGGACCCAGATCTATTGGGGGCTCTCTGGGGACCCAGATCTATGGGGGGATCTATGGGGGGCTCTCTGGGACCCTGATGCATGGGGGGGCTCTCTGGGGAGTGGACCCTGATGTATGTGGGGCTCTCTGGAGACCTTGATGTATGGGGGGGGGCTCTCTGGGGACCTTGATGTAAGGGGGGCTCTCTGAAGACCTTGATGTAAGGGGGGCTCTCTGGGGACCCTGATGTATGGGGGGTTTCTCTGGGGACCCTGATGTAAGGAAGGGGCTCTCTGGGGACCTTGATGTAAGGAGGGGGCTCTCTGGGGACCCTGATGTAAGGAGGGGGCTCTCTGGGGACCCTGATGTAAGGAGGAGGCTCTCTGGGGACCCTGATGTAAGGAGGAGGCTCTCTGGGGACCCTGATGTAAGGGGAGGCTCTCTGGGGACCCTGATGTAAGGGGAGGCTCTCTGGGGACCCTGATGTAAGGGGAGGCTCTCTGGGGACCCTGATGTAAGGGGAGGCTCTCTGGGGACCCTGATGTAAGGGGAGGCTCTCTGGGGACTTGTTTACATAGGCAGACCACAGTTCTGCCTCTGTTGGAAACGATCGTCTGGGCCTGGCGGACATGGGGTCCTCCAGACCCGCTGGTTAGCTCTCGGTGTGTCCAATCACAGCGGCAGCAGGTCAAACAGCATGCAGACCCGCAAGTGCAGAATCAAGTACCTGTACGTGATTCTGCTCACAGGAGACGCAGCCCTGCAGTAAATGTATGTGGTTAAAGTGAGTTTATTTTTCTTTAATCTTTAAACATTTATTTTGAACATGAAGTAGAGAAATTCTGTGACCAATGCATGTAATGTAGCAGTGCAATATATACGTGGGGCTTTGTGAGGGTGTGGCTTGTGTGTGGGTGGGTGGGGACTAAGGGGGCCCCATGAGCCCCTATTGCCCGGGGGCCCCATGAGTTGTCAGTCCGCCCCTGGTGGTAACAACAGAGATTGGTCAAAATCTGTAGGGAGGTAGTTTTTAACCCATGGTTGCCAAATTTTGCGAAATTTATTTATTTTATTTTCTTCAATAGCTGTCATCTTGGCGTATAAAAGTGCTCTGTTCATTCTGTGTTTAGCTTCAGCAAGAATTAGATTTTGGGACTTTCACGCCTTGGCAATCGTTTGTTTAGCTGCAGTGCTAAATTGTATAAACAATTGGAATTGAGTATGGGTGAGTATTGTGGGTTTAGGGTTTAGGAGTGCCGTTGCAGGATCTGGAGGAATCGTGATTTCCAGGGCTTTAGAAGCCATAAGAAATATATTCTTCCAGAATTCTTCAACTACGGGGCATTGCCACCATATGTGAAAATGTGTTCCTGCTGTGTCACATCTTCTAAAGCAATTAGGTGAATATGTGGGGACAAATTTAGCTATTCTAGCTGGTACAAGGTACCAGCGTGCTAGAACCTTGTAATTAGTTTCTGCAGCAAAACAATTTGGAGAGGAAGTTTTGGTGGCTGACCATATATTCGACCAATCTTGTTTATTAAACACTCGATTCATATCTTGTGCCCATTTAGTTGTGTATGAGGGTAGAAACTCACTAGATATCATATTAAGTTGGAAATATAATATTGAGATAAGTCCTCTTATGTGTGGATCACTTATACAAATCCGCTCAAATTGAGTCATTTGATTAAGAGTTGAGCCTGTACTAAGAAGTGGTTCATAAAAATTTTTAATTTGTAAATATCGAAATATTTCAGTTTTAGGTAACCCAAAGGTTTCACGTAGTACAGGAAATGTATAAATAGCTTTAGTCGAGGAAAGATTGTATAAACGAGTCAGGTTCGTAGAGGTCCATGCAGAGAATGATTTTGGGAATTTCCAGGCAGGATAAAAGGCTGGATTATTAAGAAATGAAAGCAAGGGATTATGTGTTGATTGAAGATTATGTGCAAATTTACATTTATCCCATACTGCTAGGGTCTGTTTCGTGATAGGATTAGAAAGATGTATTCTATCAGCAGGACAGAGCCAAAACATATTTGCCACTGAGATAGGGTCACTTTCCACTGATTCAATAGCTACCCATAGGGGAGCTTCTACAGAAGTATGATACTTGGGTATAAGTGCTAGCTGTGCAGCGTAGAAATAGGAGGAAAAGTTGGGCAATCCCAAACCACCACTCAATTTATTAAGGTAAAGCGTAGATTTAGGTATACGAGGTTTGGTGGTACCCCAAATGAAGGACATAACTCTACATTGAGTAAGTCTAAGAAAGTAAGATGGTAAAGAAATAGGGAGTACCCTAAATAAATATAAGAATTTTGGCAGGTTTGACATCTTTACCGCATTAATCCTTCCCAACCATGACAATGATAGAAGAGCCCATTGTTTCAGGAAGCCGGAAGTTTGTTTAAGGAGGGGTAAGTAATTTGCCGCAAAAAGGTCTTTAAGAGAGATTGTGAGTTTTATTCCTAGGTATGGAAGCTGCTTTGGAACCCAAGTAAAGGGTAAGGAAGTTTGTGCCTGCCGAAGTTCTAATTGAGATAAGGAAATATTTAATGCATTTGATTTTGTTGGATTAACATGTAGTCCTGATATTTGGGCAAAATTATCTAGTGTTTTTAGTAGATTAGGGGTGGATATATGGGGATGAGACAAAAATATGAGAATGTCATCCGCAAAGAGACATAGTTTATGGTGATAACCACCTAGTTCGATACCTTTAATGTCAGGATTGGTTCTAATAAGGTGTGCCAGGGGTTCTATTATTAGGGCAAAAAGTAGAGGGGAAAGAGGGCATCCTTGTCTAGTGCCTCTTTTGATATCAATCATTGTTGACTTATAGCCTGCATATTTGATATATGCTCTAGGATTATTGTATAAGGATGAGACCCAGGTTAAAAAATTGTTTCCAAATCCCCATTTACCAAGGACATATTCCATATAAGGCCACGTAACCGGATTGAATGCTTTCCTTATGTCTATGGATACAAGGCAAGCTGGGATTCGTCTAGTTTTAGCCGCATTAATAAGTAAGAGTGCTCTCCTGATATTATCTCCAGCTTGGCGTTTAGGCATAAAGCCTGTTTGGTCTTTATGGATTAGTAGGCCAATAATATTATTCAGTCTAGTGGCCAAAATTTTAGCAATTAATTTTATATCGAGATTTAGGAGGGATATAGGACGATAATTAGTCCAGGAGGTGGAGTCAGAATGTGGTTTGGGGATCATTGCTATTATAGAGGTGAGAGTCTCTGTTCTAAATGAGTTACCTTTAAGGATCGAATTGAAGGCTTTAGTTAAGACAGGTGTTAAGATTGATGCAAATTGTCTATAATATGTTGCCGAAAATCCATCTGGGCCTGGTCTTTTACGTAATTTTAAAGATTTTATTGCGTTAAGGACTTCAGTATCTGTAATTGGACATTCAAGAAGATCTTTCTGTTGTTGATCAAGGTTAGGAAGTGTGATATTGGAGAACAGTGTGTCTGCTTTAGTTTTATCAAAATTTGAGGCAGAAGAATATAGTTTAGATAACTTAGAGCGAAAAATTTCAAGTATTTTCACTGGGTTACTAGTGTAAGATTCCCGGGATACTTTCAATCTGATAGGCGTATGTATATGCTGTGAATTTTTTAAAATTCTGGCCATAGGTGTATCAGGTTTATTTGCCCTGCGATATTGAACATGCTGGCGTTTACTTATAAGTTTATCTGCTTTATCAGTAAAAAAAAGATCTAGATCCAGGCGGGCTTTTTCTAGTTTGGTACTGTTGGTAGCATTCGGGGAGGTTTGAAAAGTTTGATGACAGTCATTAAAGGTAGATTCAAGTTTTGCAAACAACAGTTTGCGTTCTCTTTTAAGGTTAGTTGCTTGTTGTATCAGTCTATCCCTAATGACTACCTTGTGCGCCTCCCATAATGTAATAGCAGAGACATCGTCTGTATCATTGGATTTTAGGTAATCAGAAAGTGCTTTTTCAATCTCAACACGATGAGAAGGGTGGCTCAGAATTGAATCGTTTATACACCAAGTGGTATCATGTGATCTAGGAATTGTGGAAGCAATGGTAATGAATACTGCGCAGTGGTCTGTCCATGGAAAAGGAATGATTTTGGATGATATGATTTCTGGTAGCATACTTGACGGGATTAGAATATGATCTATTCGTGAAAAAGAGTTATGCGGATAAGAATAATGAGTGAAGCGCCTAATAGGGTTCATCTCTCGCCAAGTATCTACCAGGCTATGAGTGGTGAGTAGATGTTGAAAAGTTAGGTTTATTGAGTTTGTGGTAGGTCCAGGGGGAGATTTATCTAAGAACAGGAAAATAGTAGCATTAGAATCCCCACAAATAACAACAGTACCAAACTTATGTACTTCTATAAGTTGAAAAAGGTGGGATAAGAAAGCAGTTGGGCGTTTGTTAGGGGCATAATAAGACACAATAGTAATAGGATTATCAGAAATAAATCCTGTTAGGAGAACATATCGTCCTTCAGGGTCTGTTATTTTGGATACAAGGTTAAACGGAGTGGAACGGTGAAAACCAATGAGAGTTCCGCGCTGTTTAAGCATAGCTGAAGCAGTATAGAATTGTGGATATGATGATGAAAGAAATTTGGGATAAACTTTGTCAGTAAAATGCGTTTCCTGCAAACATATAATATTAGCTTTTTTCATAGCAAAAGAGCGTAAAGCCTTGGTTCGCTTATGTGGGGTATTAAACCCCTGTACATTTAATGACAAGATATTTATAGGAGCCATAAAACAACGAATGCGAATATTATAGCATAACAAGCAGAGTACTCACCGAGAGCCAGGATCACCAACCTGAGAGTCAGGAGGGAATAGCAAAGATTAAAGAAAGAAGCAATAGAATAGAAAAAGAAAAAAGGAGAGGAGAATCGAACAAACCCAATATGAAGACAATTTAGCAGTATATAAAGGCTAAATAATAGGGTGTAGGAGCATCTCAGGAGAGTTTTTAGAACTCTCTGAGAGGGTCCGGGACCACCAATAGAGACCCCCATAACAATGGTAGGAGTCCTTAGGTGGAATAAAGGGCAACAAGAAATTCCTAAGGGATGTATAACATCGGAGGACCACAGGAACTATTCCATTACTATCATGGAAAAAATTTGCTTAAATTGTTACAAAAAAAGAAAAAATAAAGTTCAAAAACTTGAGAGGAAAAAAAAAACAGAAAAAAGTTAATATAAAAAAAAATAAAAAATTTTGTAACATAACAGTAGTATGTAGCCATAACTCATTTTAGTCATGAATATGGCCAGTTAATTAACTCTGTCAGCATACTGTGCTGGAAAAAAGTAGCAAGGACAAATAACTAGTCTGGCTTAGATTGTCAGTCCATTGAATCCTCATTGTTTGGTGGTGAATGTTCATATCGACCTCGCTTGTTAAGATTTTGATGGGAAGATGTGGAATAGCTGGGTTTTGGGTCTTTGTTTTGCTGTGTAGAACGAAAAGCTGAGCGCCTATGAGACTGGTCATTTGGTAAGATTGCTTCGGCTAGGCCCATATCAAATAGGGCTGACTTCAAGTCCTGTGAAGAGCGACAAACATATTTTATTTCCAAATTAGTAAATCTGAGACAAAAAGGAAATCTCCATTAATAGGAAATTTGATTTCTCTGGAGTACCTGGAGTTGAGGTTTAAGTGCACGTCTTTTTGCAACCGTTAGTGGGGACAAATCCGTGAAGAGTTGATGGGTATTGCCCTGGAAGCTAAGAGATTCCCTCCCTCTGGCAGCTGTTAGTATCTGTTCTTTGGTTCTGTAAAAGTGCAATTTAGCTATAATATCCCTCGGGGGACCATTTATTTTGCGTGGGGCTAACGCTCTATGCACTCTATCCATTTCGAACCTGTCAATAGGGGTTCCAGGTAATAATTCTTGAAAGAGCGCTGTGATATTAGCCTGCAGGTCTAGAACAGATTCAGGGATTCCCCTGATTCGCAGATTCGATCGACGATCTCTGTTCTCTTGGTCCTCTAAACGATTTTGTAACGTAAGGTTTTCCTCTTTTAGTACCTTCATCTCAGACATGTAGTTCTGTGTAAAATTATCAATTTCATCAACCCTCAGTTCTAAGTCAGCTGTTCTCTGACCTAGTTCTCTAATTTCTTTAGTCAGTTTGTCAGTTATATGATCAGAAGTCTGTTTGAGGGCTTTCTGAAGCATACATTCAAATTTTTTGAAGATGTCAGACTGTGTAGCAGCTTGTAATTCACAGTATTCATATTCAGACTCAGACTCACCGTTAGCAGCCTGTGTCTTCTGACTGTGAGGTAAAGATTTTTCAGTGTATTCACCGCTGTGCTGACTGTGAGGTAAAGATTTTCCAGTGTATTCACCGCTGTGCTGACTGTGAGGTAAAGATTTTCCAGTGTATTCACCGCTGTGCTGACTGTGAGGTAAAGATTTTCCAGTGTATTCACCGCTGTGCTGACTGTGAGGTAAAGATTTTCCAGTGTATTCACCGCTGTGCTGACTGTGAGGTAAAGATTTTCCAGTGTATTCACCGCTGTGCTGACTGTGAGGTAAAGATTTTCCAGTGTATTCACCGCTGTGCTGACTGTGAGGTAAAGATTTTCCAGTGTATTCACCGCTGTGCTGACTGTGAGGTAAAGATTTTTTAGTGTATTCACCGCTGTGCTGTGGGGGAGAGGATGCCGCCGCCATTCCGGCCGCCAGCCTGTGTGCCGTTTCCTTCGTTTTTCCTGCTTTAATTTTTGTTTTAGGAACTCTCAAGATCATTGTCAGTGAAGCTGACCATATTAGGTAGGATTTTCTGCAGTTTTGGGATACTTGCTGGTTCACTGGGACCTGTAGTCCTCCGATGAAAACTCCCGAGGAGCGGAGCTCTAAGGTAACATTACCTTCACCTCAGGCTGCCGCACATGTGCCCCATTTGTTTTTTTTCTATTCTATTATTTTCTTTTCTAGTCTATTCTATTATTTTAAATTCTATCATATTCTATTCTTTTCTATTCTATTATTTTCTATTCAAATTCAAATGTACTGTATTCTATTCGAAATTCGGAAGATGGTTCTATTCTGTTGTTTTTTTTCCTATACTATTCTGTTATTCAAATTGATTCTATTTTAATTTTGGGAACTGGTTATATTCTATTTTATTCTATTCTATTCTATTGTTTTTCTAATTCTATTCTTTTCTATTCTATTATAGTCTATTCTTTTTTTCCTATTCTATTATTTTTTATTATTTTCTTATGTATTCAAATGCAAATTTATTCTATTTGAAATTCAAATTTCAGAAGATGGTTCTATTCTTTTTATTTTATTAAATTCTTTTTTTTATTCAACTTTATTCATTTCTATTCTATTCTATTCAGTTCTTTTACTTTCTATTTTATTCTGTTTTACTCTATGATATTCTATTCTTTTTTTTTTCTGTTATATTCTTTTCTATTCTATTATATGTTTTTCTATTGTATTCCTTTATTTTCTAATCTATTTTGTTATTTTTGGAAATTGGAAAACTATTAGAATTTGAAAACTATTCAAAATCAAAAACTATTCAAATTCAAATTTGAAAACGTTTCGAATTTGAAAACTTTTCGAATTCAAAAACTATTCTAATCTATTTCAAATTCTGTCCAAATTTTTTTTTCGTTATTTCGGATTAGTTGAAATTCAGTACTATTGTAATCCGGACATTCAAATACATCCGAATTTCCAAAAAAGCCAAATTTGTCAGAATTTCACATGCACATGCAGATGGATGCATCTTAGCGAGCCTGGTTGGTACTAAATATCAGTGAAGGAGGGTTTTATAATTAGCTTAAATTAGTGTTGTGTTAATGGATACTTATCTGGCCATATCTTGCCAGTCAGATAATTCAAAAGTGGTATTTAAGTCCCGTTCCCATTGAGTCATGTAGGGGAGTTTAGTATTCGGGTCAGTAAGAGTGGCATATACTGTAGATATTCGTCCCCGTAGGAGGCCTTTCGTTTGGCAAGATAATTCAAGATTTGTAAGTGTAAGAGGTCCATCTAATAAATTAAGTTTAGAACGTATAAAGGAAATAAGCTGCTTATACCTAAACAATTCACTAGAGGGCATCTGCATTGTGGCTTTAACCACTACAGCCCCGGACCATTTGGCTGCCAAATGACCAGGCCACTTTTTGCGATTCGGCACTGTGTCACTTTAACTGAGAATTGCGCGGCCGTGCGACGTGGCTCCCAAACAAAATTGACGTCCTTTTTTTCCCACAAATAGAGCTTTCTTTTGGTGGTATTTGATCACCTCCGCGGTTTTTATTTTTTGCGCTATAAACAAAAATAGAGCGACAATTTTGAAAAAAAAAAAAAAGCAATATTTTTTACTATTTGCTATAATAAATATCCCCAAAAAATATATAAAAAAACATTTTTTTCCTCAGTTTAGGCCGATCCGTATTCTTCTACATATTTTTGTTAAAAAAAAAAAAAATCGCAGTAACCGTATATTGATAAGTTATGGCGTCTACAAAATAGGGGATAGTTTTATGGCATTTTTATTAATAATTTAATTTTTTTTACTAGTAAAATGCGATTTTTATCATGACTGCGCAATTATGGCGGACACATCGGACAATTTTTACACATTTTTGGGACCACTGGCATTAATAGAGCTATCAATGCTATAAAATTACATTGATTACTGTAAAAATGTCACTGGTAGTGAAGGGGTTAACCACTAGGGGGCGGGGAAGGGGTTAAGTTGGTCCTAGGGAGTGATTCTAACTGTCTGGGGGATGGGCTAGCAGTGACATGACACTGATCGCTGCTCCCGATGATAGGGAGCAGACGATCAGTGTCCTGTCACTAGGCAGAACGGGGAGATGCTGTGTTTACACTGGCATTTCCACGTTCTTCAGCTCCGTGGCACGATTGCGGGCACCCAGTGGACATCGAGTCCGTGGGTCCCGCGGGCACGGAGCTCGCGGCAGGGGCGCGTGCGCACGGTGGGAAATTCAAAGTGACGTACAGGTACGTTACTATGCCCGGCCGTGCCATTCTTCCAACGTATATCGGCGCGAGACAGTCTTTAAGTGGTTAAAGTGTTGCAAAGGGTAAGGTTGATTTCCATCAAGGTAGTCACCTATCCTAAGGAGTCCCTTATTAAGCCACCATTGAAATAACAGTGAAGTCAGGCTGGGGGAGAATTCTGGATTACAGAACAAAGGGGCTAGTGGGGTATGTGGGGATGATAGGGATCTACGATGTCGCACCCTGTCCCAAACCGATAGGGAGTGAGACAGGGTGGGGCACAAAATAGGGGGGGGGGTGAAGGCGGTTCGGAAGCCACAGTAGGGAGCCGATAGCAAAAGGGTGTCATGAAAGAGCCTCAATAGAGACCCAGAGGGGCGGAGACCCCTTAGCCGTTGTATAGGAAAGCTGTGTTATTTGAGCTGCTTGATAGTAAGCTTGTAAATTAGGGAGGCCAAGCCCATCACACGATTTTGAGGCATGTAACGTCAATTTGTTCATGCAAGGCTTTTTATTACGCCAAATAAAACAGAGAACATCCGATTGTAGTCGTTGTAGATCTCCCCTCGGGACTGCAATAGGTAAAGTTCTAAAATAATAAAGTATCCTGGGTAGAAATGTCATCATAATAGAATTGATTCTACCGAACCAAGCTAAGGGATAGTCCGCCCATCGTTGAAGATCTTCCCGGAGTCGGCGAAAGAGTGGAGGATAGTTAGCCCGGTACAGAGTGTTAATCGAAGACGTCAGTTGGATGCCTAGATATGGAAGGGAGTTTGATGCCCATTGAAAATTATAGGTAGTTCGTAATTTCCGTTCCGTCGAGGGGGGCAAAGAGATATTAAGAGCCATCATTTTCTGAGTATTTAACCACCTCAATAATGGACACTTTCACCCCCTTCCTGCCCAAGCCATTTTTCAGCTTTCAGCGCTGTCACATTTTGAATGACAATTGCGCGGTCATGCAACACTGTACCCAAATGAAATTTTTATCATTTTTTCCCCACAAATAGAGCTTTCTTTTGGTGGTATTTGATCGCCTCTGCGGTTTTTATTTCTTGCGCTATAAACAAAAGAAGTGGGACAAGTTTGAAAAAACACAATATTTTTAACTTTTTGCTATAATCAATATCCAATTTTTTTTTTAACAAATTTTTTTCTCAGTTTAGGCCGATATGTATTCCTCTACATATTTTTGTTAAAAAAATCGCAATAAGCGTTTATTGATTGGTTTGCGCAAAAGTTATAGCGTCTACAAAATAGGGGGTAGATTTATAGCATTATTATTATTATTTTTTTTACCAGTAATGGCGGCGATCTGCGATTTTTATCGTGACTGCGATATTGCGGCGGACATATCGGACACATTTTTGGGACCATTGGCATTTGTACAGCGATCCGTGCTATAAAAGTGCACTGGTTACTGTGTAAATGTGACTGGCAGGGAAGGGGTTGACACTAGGGGGCGATCGAGGGGTTAAATGTGTGTCCTAGGGAGGTGATTCCAACTGTGGGGGGGAGGGGACTGACTGGGGGAGGTGACCGATCGGTGTCCCTATGTACAAGGGTCACACCATCGGTCTCCTCTCCTCTGACAGGATGTGGATCTGTGTGTTTACACACGCAGATCCACGGTCCTGCTCAGTTACTGGGCAATCGCGGGTGCCCGGCAGACATCGCGGCCGCCGGGCATGCGCATCAGGTCCTCAGTGACCCCGCCCCCTAGTGGCCCGGGAAGGCGATTACGTCATATGACGTCCGACCAGAACGAGAGCTGCCTCGTCCCGCCGTCATATGACAGTGGGCGGGCGGCTAGTGGTTAAAGAGAGCCCTGAGAGCTGGGAAAATTGGCAAAACAGAGATAGCAGAGTAGGTAGAGTGACTTCAGGATTAGTGACATACATGAGGACTTCGTCAGCAAACAGAGAACATTTATGCGCTTGCTGTCCACAATATACTCCGTGTATTTTAGGGTGGGATCGAATTGCGACAGCTAAAAGGTTCAATTGCTAATGCAAAAAGTAATGCGGAAAGTGGGCAGC